>NW_025534250.1:237500-239910 GCF_020615455.1 Coregonus clupeaformis
TGTGTAGGTTGATGAGGGGAAAAAACAATTTAATCCATTTTAGAATAAGGCTGTAACGTAACAAAATGTGGAACAAGTCAAGGGGTCTGAATACTTTCCGAATGCACTGTATGTGGTTGGCTTAGCTATAGCTAGCAGTATAGAAAAGCTGAAGCTACCTTTTCCTGTGAATTCTTCTCAACTGTAACCTTGGCGTCCATCTTGTTGTCTAGGACTCGTTTCAGGATAGAGATGAACAAGGCAGACAACGAGGCAGGAAATGCTGCTATTGACTCTTTACTCAACTATGAGACCGTTAAGGTGAGACCGTCTCTCTCTCCACCTGTCTTCTCTCTCTCCTCCTCTCCTCTCTCTCCTCCTCTCCTCTCTCTCTCCTCCTCTCCTCTCCTCTCTCTCCTCCTCTCCTCTCTCTCTCTCCTCCTCTCTCTCTCTCCTCCTCTCCTCTCTCTCCTCCTCTCTCTCCTCTTCCTCTCCTCCTCTCCTCTCTCTCCTCCTCTCCTCTCTCTCCTCTCTCTCTCCTCCTCCCTCCTCTCCTCTCTCCTCCTCTCCTCTCTCTCCTCTCTCTCCTCCTCTCTCTCCTCTCTCCTCCTCTCATCTCTCCTCTCCTCTCCTCTCTCTCCTCCTCTCCTCTCTCTCTCCCCTCCCCTCTCCTCTCCTCTCTCCTCTCTCTCCTCCTCTCCTCTCCTCTCCTCTCCTCTCCTCTCCCTCTCCTCTCCTCTCCTCTCCTCTCCTCTCCTCTCCTCTCCTCCTCTCTTCTCTCTCCTCCTCCATCTTTCCTCTCCTCCTCCTTCATAGTCTGCTGCTCAATAACATGGATAGATATTCATGTTATTTGGAGAAAATAATTCAGTTAAATATCCGTTCTAGTAAACCGTGTGTGGTATATACTCACCAATTAGTGGTGATGTTCCAGTGATGTGGTCCTCTGTAGCTCAATTGGTAGAGCATGGCGCTTGTAACGCCAGGGTAGTGGGTTCGATCCCCGGGTCCACCCATACGTAAAAATGTATGCACACATGACTGTAAGTCGCTTTGGATAAAAGCGTCTGCTAAATGGCATATTATTATTATTATGGGATACTACAGGTCTAAACACCAAGCTGGGTACATTGTACTTCACGCACACAAACATTCACCACATCACCCCTGCCCAGACCCCCCCTGCCCAAACATTCACCACATCACTCCTGCCCAGACCCCCCCCTGCCCAAATATTCACCACATCACCCCTGCCCAGACCCCCCCCTGCCCAAACATTCACCACATCACCCCTGCCCAGACCCCCCCTGCCCAAACATTCACCACATCACCCCTGCCCAGACCCCCCTGCCCAAACATTCACCACATCACCCCTGCCCAGACCCCCCTGCCCAAATATTCACCACATCACTCCCTGCCCAGACCCCCCCCTGCCCAAATATTCACCACATCACTCCTGCCCAGACCCCCCCTGCCCAGACTGCTCTCCAGCGCCCGCATCACTCTCACTATGGCCTCAAACTGCACCATTTGTCTCCATCACCCACGCACTTTCAACATTTAGACAATAGAGCATTTTAACGATGAAGGATTGGTTGATTTCCAGTGTTTAAGTATACATTTTTTCAAGATGATTGACCAGAAAAGTATCATCCAACCCATCGGGTATCTCATGGCACCCTTATATTCCATGTCTTGAAATATGCAGACAGACGTAAATTTACATTGAAATACTGACGGCCAACTTTCTAGCTCCGCCCATAACTTTTGGACTTGATAACATTCCCAGAAGGAATGGATTATTGAGTCATTATTACTGACTCTGCCGTTGTGCTGTAGAATTTGTGAATTTTGTCTCTTGTATAATACATTATATATATTAGTTTATAGTGGATTAAGTGTACATATTCATTAGCTGTAATTTAGTTAGTTATGCTCCATCATTCCCTCCATCTTGTGCCAACATCAGTTCTTTTTAATTCTTGGTTCCAATAGGTTATTTATTTTTTCTAAGAGATTGTCAGTTGGATCGTCTCTCTGCTCTCTGTAAGGGTTTCTGACTCAAATAAGATTCCCTCAAGGTTTCTCTGATGTCAAAGATTTCGCCAGGCATTACTGGAACCATCTCGTCCAACAAGTTATACTTTTGTATCATCTGTCCATAGAACGTTCTTCCAAGAGTCTTGATGATCATCCAGGTGCTTTTTGGCAAACTTGAGTCAACTTTTTGGACGAGATGGGTCCCATTATGCCTGGCGAAAACCAAACACTGCATTCCACAGTAAGAACATCATACCAAAGGTCAAGCACGGTGGTGGTGGTGGTGTGATGGTTTGGGGATGCTTTGCTGCCTCAGGACCTGGACGACTTGCCTTAATAGAAGGAACCATGAATTCTGCTCTGTATCAGAGAATTACTACTACTGTTGTGT
>NW_025534251.1:0-47500 GCF_020615455.1 Coregonus clupeaformis
TTAGAATATTAATATACCTAACCACTTTACTTAGAATATTAATACATTTCTAAACCCTTTACTTAGAATATTAATATAATTTAACCCTTTTTTACTTTCTAGGAATATTAATATACTTAACTCCCTTTACTTAGAATATTAATATACTAAACCCTTTACTTAGAATAGTAATATACTTAATCCCTAAACTCTTTTACATAGAATATTAATATATTAACCCCCTTTTACTTTGATAAAAACTCCACTAGAATATTAATATACTCTGTAACCCTTTTACTTAGAAATATTAATATACTTCTAACCTACTTAAAATTAATATATCAAATCCCCTTTACTTAGAATATTAACATACTCTAACTCCTTTACTTAGAATATTAATACTACTCTAACTCCCTTTACTTAGAATATTAATATAATTTATCCCTTTAATACATAGAATATTAATATACCTCTTATCCCCTTTTACTTAGAATATTAATATACTCCTAACCCCTTTACTTAGAATATTAATATACTTCAACTCCTCTTTACATAGAATATTAATATACTTAACCCCATACTTGGAATAATAATATATATAACCCCTTTACGGAAGACATACTTAAAAACTCCTAACTCCTTTTACTTAGAATATTAATATACTTCCTAACCCTAACTCCTTACTTAGAATATTAATATACTATAACCCCTCCTTATATTTAATATACACAAACTCCTTAGAATATTAATATACTTCTAACCCCCTTTACTTAGAATATTAATATACTCTAAACCCTTTACTTAGAATATTAATATACTCTGCAACCTCTTTCCTTAGAATATTAATATACTTCTAAAATTTTTACTTAGAATATTAATATAATCAAACCTTTACATAGAATATTAATATACTTAACCTCTTTACTTAGAAAAACACATACTCCTAAACCCTTTACTTAGAATATTAATATACCCTAATTCCATTACTTAGAATATTAATATATATAACTCCTTTACTTAGAATATTAATATATTAATCCCCTTTATTAGAATATTAAATACTTCTAACCCCCTTACTTAGAATATTAATATATAATCCCTTTACTTAGAATATTAATATACTCTAACCCCTTTACTTAGAATATTAATATACTCTAACATCACTTAGAATATTAATATACCCTAAATCCTTTACTTCTAGAATATTAATATACCTTTTAACCCTTTTACTTAGAATATTAATATACCCTAAACTAGAATATTAATATACTTAACCTCTTTACTTAGAATATTAATATATTAACCCTTTGTTTAGAATATTAATATATCTAACCCTACTTAGAATATTAATATACTCTAACCCTTTACTTAGAATATTAATATACCTCAAACTCCTTTACTTAGAATATTAATACTCTCTAACCCCTTTACTTAGAATATTAATATAATCAAATCCCTTTACTTAGAATATTAATATACCTAAATCCCTTTACTTCTAGAATATTAATATACACAAACCCTTTACTTAGAATATTAATATACTATAATCCCTTTACTTAGAATATTAATATACTCTAATCCCTTTACTTAGAATATTAATATATTCAACCCCCTTTACTTAGAATATTAATATATTCAAACTTTACTTAGAATATTAATATACTTCTAACCTCTTTTACTTAGAATATTAATATACTTCTAACCCTTTACTTAGAATATTAATATATCCTAACTCTTTACTTAGAATATTAATATACCTAACTCCTTTACTCAGAATATTAATATATCTAACCTCTTTATTAGAATATTAATATATCTAAACTTTTATTTAGAATATTAAGATACTCTAACTCCTTTACTTAGAATATTAATATACTATAACCCCCTTTACTTAAAATATTAATATATATAACCCCTTTACATAGAATATTAATATATCCTAACCCCCTTTTACTTAGAATATTAATATACTTTAACCTCTTTACAAGAATATTAATATACTTCTAACTCCTTTACTTAGAATATTAATATACTCCTAACCCTTTTACTTAGAATATTAATATACCCTAACCTTTTTACTTAGAATATTAATATACTTAAACTCCTTTTACTTAGAATATTAATATACTCTAACCTCTATTTAGAATATTAATATATTTAATCCTTTTACTTAGAATATGAATATACTCTAACCTCTTTACTTAGAATAATCACATACCCTAACCCCTTTACTTAGAATATTAATATACTCTAAACCCTTTACTTAGAATATTAATATACCTCAAACCCTTACTTAGAATATTAATATAATTCAATCCCTTTACTTAGAATATTAATATACCCTAACTCCTTTAATACTAGAATATTAACATACTCCTAACCCCCTTTACTTAGAATATTAATATATCAACCCTAACCCCTTTACTTAGAATATATATAAATTCCTTTACTTAGAATATGACATTTGAATCCTTTACTTAGAATATTAATATACTCCTAACCTCTTTACTTAGAATATGAATATACTCCTAACCTCTTTACTTAGAATATTAATATACTCTAACCTCTTTACTTAGAATATTAATATACTCAAACCTTTTACTTCTAGAATATTAATATATCTAACCCCATTTACTTAGAATATTAATATACTCCTAACCTCTTTACTTGTAATATTAATATACTTCTAACCCTTTACTTAGAATATTAATATATCTCTAACCCCTTTACTTAGAATATAATATAACCTCTTTACTTGAATATTAATATACCTTAACCTCTTTTACTTAGAATATTATTATAACTTAACCTTACTTAGAATATTAATATACTCTAAACCCTTTACTTAGAATATTAATATACTGTAAACCCTTTACTTAGAATATTAATATACCCTAAACTTCTTTACTTAAAATATTAATATACTCCTAACCTCTTTACTTAGAATATTAATATACACTAACCTCTTTACTTAGAATATTAATAATAACAACCCCTTTACTTAGACATTAATATATTAACCCTAACCCCTTTACTTAGAATATTAATATACTATAACCTCTTTTACTTAGAATATTAATATATTAACTCCCTTTACTTAGAATATTAATATAATTTTAACCTTTACAGAATATTAATATTACTAACTTATAGAATATTAATATAAACCCCTTACTAGAATATTAATATATTTAACCTTTACTAGAATATTAATATATTAACCCCTTTACTTAGAAATATTAATATATCTAACCCCTTATAGAATATTAATAAACCCCCTTTACTTAGAATATTAATATATCTAACCCTTTACTTTAGAATATTAATATACTCCTAACCCCTTTACTTAGAATATTAATATATAACCCTTGATTAGATAATATTAATATATTCTAACCTCCTTTTACTTAGAATATTAAAAAAACTTAGAATATTAATATATTTCAATCCCCCTTTATTCTAGAATATTAATATACTCTAACCCCTTTACTTAGAATATTAATATATCTAACCCCTTTACTTAGAATATTAATATATCTAACCCTTTATTTAGAATATTAATATACTTTAACCCCTTTATTTAGAATATTAATATACTTTAAACTTTACTAGAATATTAATATATTAATTTTTTTAGAATATTAATTCTAATTCTTTACTAGAATATAAATTCCCAACCTTTATTTAGAATATTAATATACTTTCTAATCCCTTTTACTTAGAATATTAATATAAACCTATTAGAATATTAATATATTTTAACCCCCTTTACTTAGAATATTAATATAATTTAATCCCTTTTATTTTGTAATAGTAATATACTTTATCCTAACTTACTTAGAATATTAATATACTTTAATCCCTTTTATTAGAATATTAATATACTTCAACCCTTTTTACTTAGAATATTAATATACTTTCAACTCCCCTTTGCTTAGAATATTAATATATCTAACCCTTATTAGAATATTAATATATCTAACCCCTTACTTGGAGAATATTAATATACCTAACCCCTTTACTTAGAATAGTAATATACTCTAACCACTAGAATATTAATATATTAACCTTTACATAGAATATTAATATATTAACTAACCCTTTACTTAGAATATTAATATATCCTAACCCCTAACTTACTTCTGAGAATATTAATATAAACCCTATTAGAATATTAATATATCTAATCCCCTTTACTTAGAATATTAATATATCTAACTTTACTTGTAGAATATTAATATACTTCTTAACCCCTTTACTTAGAATATTAATATACCCTAATCCCCTCTTTACTTCTAGAATATTAATATACCCTAAATCCCCTTTGCTTAGAATATTAATATATAAACTCTTAGAATATTAATATATTTACCCTTTACAGAATAATAATATAATCCACTAGAATATTAGTATACTCTAACCCCTTTCCTTAGAATATTAATATACTTCTAACCCTAACCCCTTACTTAGAATATTAATATACCCTTACCCTAACCCTTTACTTAGAATATTAATATACTCTTAACCTCCTTTTACTTCTAGAATATTAATATACTCTAACCCCTTTAATTAGAATATTAATATATAAATTAATCCTTTACTTAGAATATTAATATATAACCCTTTACTTAGAATATTTAATAATAACCATTAGAAGATTAAATATTAACTATTTATTTAGAATATTAATATACTCTAACCCTTTTACTTAGAATATTAATATACTTTAACCTTCTTTACTTAGAATATTAATATAACTCTAACCCTCTTTTACTTAGAAATTAATATATAACTTTTACTAGAATAGTAATATACAAAACCTCTTACTTAGAATATTAATATAAATCCCTTTTACTTAGAATATTAATATATCTAACCACCTTTACTTAGAATATTAATATACTATTTACTAGAATATTAATATATTTAACCTCCCTTTACTTAGAATATGAATATACTTCTAACCCCTTTACATAGAATATTAATATACACCTTTACTTAGAATAGTAATATACCCTAATCTTAACCTTTACTTAGAATATTAATATAATAACTCCTTTTACTTAGAATATTAATATACTAACCCCTTTACTTAGAATATTAATATACTCTAACCCCCTTTACTTAGAATATTATTATACTCTAACCCTTTTTACTTAGAATATTAATATATTTAACCCCTTTACTTAGAATATTAATATATAACCTACTGTAGAAAAAAAAACCCCCTTTTAAAAAAATAACCTTATTGAATATTAATATACAACCCTTTACTTAGAATATTAATATACTATAACCCCCTTTACTTAGAATATTAATATATTCTAACCCCTTTACTTAGAATATTAATATAAAACCTTACTTAGAATATTAATATATTAACCCCTTTACTTCTAGAATATTAATATACCTAATTTAACCCTTTACTAGAATATTAATATATAACTATTTTACTTAGAATATTAATATACTCTAAACCCTTTACTTAGAAATAATATATTAACTCCTTTACTTTAGAATATTAATATACTCTAACCCCTTTACTTAGAATATTAATATATCAACCTTTACTTAGAATATTAATATATAAATCCCTTACTTAGAATATTAATATAAACCCCTTTACTTAGAATATTAATATACTCTAACTCCCCTTTACTTAGAATATTAATATACTCTAACCCCTTTACTTAGAATATTAATATACTCTAACCCATTTACTTAGAATATTAATATACTCTAACTCTTTACTTAGAATATTAATATATAACCCCTTTATAGAATATTAATATATTAACCCTTTATTAGAATATTAATATATTAACCCTTTATAGAATAGAATATAAACCCCCTTTACTTAGAATAGTAATATACTAACCCCTTTACTTAGAATAGTAATATAAAACCCTATAGAATATTAATATATAACCCCTTACTTAGAATATTAATATAAACCCCTTTTATTAGAATATTAATATATTAAACCCTTTACTTAGAATATTAATATATCTAACCCCTTTTACTTAGAATATTAATATACCCTTAACCCCTTTACTTAGAATAGTAATATATCTAAAACCCTTTACTTAGAATATTAATATACTTAACTTATTAGAATATTAATATAAAACCTTACTTAGAATATTAATATATGAATTTACTTAGAATATTAATATACTAACCCTTTACTTAGAATATTAATATATCTAAACCCTCTTTTTACTTAGAATATTAATATACCAATCTTTACTTAGAATATTAATATACTCTAACCCCTTTTACTTAGAATATAATATAACTAACCCTTACTAGAATATTAATATACCTACTCCTAACCCCTTTACTTTAGAATATTAATATATCTAACCCCTTTACTTAGTAATATTAATATACTAACCCTTACTAGAAATTAAAAAACCATAGAATATTAATATACCTAACTTTACTTAGAATATTAATATACTCCTAACCCTTTACTTAGAATATTAATATACAACCCCCTTTACTTGAATATTAATATACTTAACCCCTTTACTTAGAATATTAATATATCTAACTTTTACTTAGAATTATTAATATATTAAATCTTTACTTAGAATATTAATATAAAATAGAATATTAATAACTAACCCTTTTATTAGAATATTAATATACTAACCCCTTATAGAATATTAATATATAATCCCCTTACTTAGAATATTAATAATCCTAACCCTTTACTAGAATATTAATATATAACCCTTTATAGAATATTAATATACCTAACCCTTACTTAGAATATTAATATACTAACCCATTAGAATATTAATATACTCCAACCCTTTATTAGAAAAATAATAACCTTTTTATAGAATATGAATATAAACCCCTTTATTAGAATATTAATATAAATCCCCCTTTTACTTAGAAATAATAATAACCCCTTATTAGAATATTAATATACAACCCTTTACTTAGAATATTAATATACTCCCTAACCCCTTTACTTAGAATATTAATATATCTAACCCCTTTACTAGAATATTAATATACTCTTAACCCCTTTACTTAGAATATTAATATATCTCTAACCCCTTTTATTAGAATATTAATATACTCTAAACCCTTTACTTAGAATATTAATATATCTAACCATCTTTACTTAGAATATTTAATATATAACCCCCTACTTAGAAAAAAAACTAAAGAAAAAAAACCCCCTTTACTAAAAATAAGAATAACCCTACTAGAATATTAATATATCTAACCCCTTTACTTAGAATATTAATATACCTAAACCCCTTACTTAGAATATTAATATATAACCCCTTACTTAGAATATTAATATATTAACCCCATTAGAATATTAATATATTAATATAGAATATTAATATAAACTTACTTAAATATTAATATATAACCCTTTACTTAGAATCATTAATATACTAACCCTACTTAAAATAATATAAACTAAATATTAATATACTAACCCTCTTTATTAGAATATTAATATACCTAACCCTTTACTTAGAATATTAATATAAACCCTTTTACTTAGAATATATAATATACTAACCCCTTTTACTTAGAATATTAATATATAACTTACTTAAATATTAATATAATCTAACTCCTTTACTTAGAATATTAATATACTCTAACCCTTTACTTAGAATATTAATATACTAACCCCCTTTACTAGAATATTAATATATCAACCCCTTTACTAGAATAGTAATATATTAACCCTTTACTTAGAATATTAATATACTTAACTTTACTTAGAATATTAATATACCTAACCCCTTTTACTTAGAAGATTAATATACTATAAACCCCTATTAGAATATAATATATAAATGAATAAAAATAAACCTTTACTTAGAATATTAATATACCTAACCCCATAGAATATAATACTAAAACTTAGAAATTAATATATCTAACCCCTTATAGAATATTAATATATAATCCCTTTACTTAGAATATTAATATACTCTAACATTAGAATATTAATATATTAACTACTAGAATAGAATACAAAAAATAAAAATATTATTAGAATATTAATATACCCTAACCTTTATTAGAATATTAATATATCTAAATAGAATATTAATATACTAACCCCTACTAGAATATTAATATATTCAACCCCTTACTAGAATATAATAATAATTTACTTAGAATATTAATATATTAACCTAACCCCTATTAGAATAAAAATCCTAACCCCTATAGAATATTAATATATCTAACCCCCTTTACTTAGAATATTAATATACTTAATACTGAATATTAATATATCTAACCCCTTATAAAAATATATAACCCTTACTTAGAATAGAATATACCCTAATTTTATTAGAATATAATATACTAACCTTATTAGAATATTAATATATTAACCTTTTATTAGAATATTAATATACTCCTAACCCCTTAAGAATATTAATATATTAACCCCTTTACTTAGAATATTAATATACTCTAACCCCTACTTAGAATATTAATATATTAACCCCCTTTACTTAGAATATTAATATACTTAACTTTACTTAGAATATTAATATACCTAACCCCTTTACTAGAATATTAATATACTAACCCCCTTATTAGAATATTAATATACCCTAATATAGAATATTAATATACTCTAACCCCCCTTACTTAGAATATTAATATATCCTAACCCCCTTTACTTAGAATAGTAATATATCTAACCTAACTTTTACTTAGAATATTAATATATATCCCCCTTTATTAGAATATTAATATACCTAACCCCTTTATTAGAATAGTAATATATCTAACCCCTTTAAGAATATTAATATATCTAACCCTTTACTTAGAATATTAATATAAAATTAGAATATTAATATACTAACCCCCCTTTACTTAGAATATTAATATATACTAACCCCTTTATTAGAATATTAATATATAACCCTTTACTTAGAATATTAATATACTCTAACTCTTTAAGAAATTAATATAAACCCAAGAATATAATAAAAATTTATAGAATATTAATATATCTAACCCCTTTACTTAGAATATTAATATACCTAATCCACTAGAATATTAATATACTAACCCCTTTACTTAGAATATTAATATATATAACACTAGAATAAAAAACAATTTACAGAAATAATAAAACCCAAAAACACTTAGAAGTATTAAGATACCAACATAAGAATATTAATATACTAACCCAGTTAGAATATTAATATATAACTATAGAATATTAATATACAACCCCTTAAGAATATTAAATACCTAACCTTACTAGAATATTAATATAAACCCTTTATTAGAAATTAATATACCTAACCCTTTACTTAGAATATTAATATATAACTTTACTTAGAATATTAATATATTAACTATAGAATAAAAATAACCTTTATTAGAATATTAAATAAAACCCTTTTTATTGAATATTAAGATATTCTAACCCTTTTTAATTGAATATAATAATCTAACCTCTTTACTCTGAATATTAATAACTAAGCCTTTATAGAATAATTTAATATAACAAGAATATAATATATAAAAAATTTAAGAATATTAATAATTCTAACCCCTTTACTTAGAATATTAATATAGTCTAACCCCTTACTTAGAATATTAATATACTCTAACCCCTTTACTAGAATATTAATATACAACCCCTTTACTTAGAAGATTAATATACCCTAACCCCCTTACTTAGAATATTAATATACTAACCCTTTACTTAGAATAGTAATATACTAACATTAGAATATTAATATACCTAACCCCTTTACTTAGAATATTAATATACCTAAACCTAAGAATATAATATACTCTAACCCCTTTACTTAGAAATAATATACTAACCCTTACAGAATATTAATATACTCTAATATAAATATATCAAACCTATTAGAATATTAATATATAACCCTTTATAGAATATTAATATACAACAAGAATATAATAAAAACTTTATTAAAAACAACTATAGAATATTAAAAAACCTTTATCTAGAATATTAATATAAACCTACTAGAATATTAATATATAACCCCTTTACTTAGAAAAAACTAACCAAATATATCTCTAACCCTTTACTTAGAATATTAATATAATTAACCCCTTACAGAATATTAATATACTAACCCTTTACTTAGAATATTAATATACTAACCCCTTTATTAGAAATATTAATATACTAACCCTTGTATTTAGAATATTAATATATTAACCTTCTTTACTTAGAATATTAATATATTAACCTTTACTTAGAATATTAATATATCTAACTAACCTTATTAGAATATTAAATATCTAACCCTTTAGAATATAAATAACACTTAGAGATATTAATATACTAACCCCCTTTATTAGAATATTAATATATCCTAATATAGAAAGTAAAACGTAACTAAGAAAAATAACTCACCCTATAGAATATTAATAATAACCTATTAGAATATTAATATACTAAATAGAATATTAATATATTAACCCTTTACTTAGAATATTAATATATAACCCCCATAGAATATTAATATAAACCCTTTACTTCTAGAATAGTAATATAAACCCCTTTACTTAGAATATTAATATACAAACTACTAGAATAAAAAAACTACTTAGAATATTAATAATTAACCCATTAGAATATTAATAAAACCCTTAAGAATATTAATAACCTAACCTTTACTTAGAATATTAATATACCTAACCCATTAGAATATTAATATAAACCCCTTATAAATATTAATATAGCAACCCTTTTACTTAGAATAAATATAAACCAAGAATATTAATATACCAACCCTTTTATTAGAATATTAATATACCTAACCCACTAGAATATTAATATATAACCCCTTTACTTAGAATATTAATATACTAATTTAAGAATATTAATATATAAAAGAATATTAATAAAACCTAAGAATATAATATATCTAACCACTTAGAATATTAATATACTAACCCCTTATAGAAATAATAACAACCTTTAAGAATATTAATATAAACCCCTATTAGAATATTAATATACTAATCCTTTATTAGAATATTAATATACTCTAACCCCTTTTATTAGAATATTAATATAAACCATTAGAATATTAATATACCTAACCCCCTTTACTTAGAATATTAATATACCTAACTCCTTATTAGAATATTAATATACCTAACCCCTTTACTTAGAATATTAATATACTCTAATTCCTTTACTTAGAATATTAATATATTCTAACCCTTTTACTTAGAAGTATTAATATATTAACCTTTACTTAGAATATTAATATATAAACCCCTTTACTTAGAATATTAATATACTCTAACCCCTTAATAGAATATTAATATACCCTTTATTAGAATATTAATATACTCTAACCCCCTTTACTTAGAATATTAATATACAACCCCCTTTACTTAGAATATTAATATACTCCTAACCCCTTAAGAATATTAATATACCAACCCTTTACTTAGAAATTAATATACTAACCCCTTTACTTAGAATATTAATATATCTAACCCTTTATTAGAATATTAAATACTCTAAAAAGAATAAATAACCAACCCTTTACTAGAATATTAAATATCTAACTCTATAGAATATTAAAAAACAAGAAATAATATACTCTAACCCCTTTACTTAGAATATTAATATAACAACCCCTTACTTAGAATATTAATATACTCCTAACTTACTTAGAAATTAAATATCAACCCATTAGAATATTAATATATCTAATCCCCTTTAAGAATATTAATATACCCAACCAAGAATATTAAAACAACCCCTTAAGAATATTAATATACCTAACCCTTTACTTAGAATATTAATATATCTAACCCCTTTTATTAGAATATTAATAACTCTAACCCCTACTAGAATATGAATATATTCCTAATACCACTTAGAAATAATATACTAACCTTTACTTAGAATATTAATATACCCTAACCCCTTTAAGAATAGTAATAACCCTAACCCCTTTATTAGAATATTAATATACTTAAACCTTTACTTAGAATATTAATATACTAATCCTTTTATTAGAATATTAATATACAAACACTTAGAATATTAATATACTTAACCCTAAGAAATAATAATAACCCTCTTTATTAAATATTAATATACCCAACCCTTATTAGAATATTAATATACCTAACCCCTACTTAGAATATTAATATACCTAACCCTTTACTTAGAATATTAATATACTTTAACCTCTTTATTAGAATATTAATATATCTAAACCCTACTAGAATATTAATATACTCAACCCTTTATTAGAATATTAATATATCTAACCCCCTTTACTTAGAATATTAATATACTAAACCCTTACTTAGAATATTAAAACTAAATAAAATAAATACCAACCCCTATAGAATATTAATATACCTAACTTACAGAATATTAATATACTGAACCCCTACAGAATAAATAATAACAGAATATAAAACCAACCCTTTACTTAGAATATTAATATACTCTAACCCCTTTACTTAGAATATTAATATACTCTAACCCCTTTACTTAGAATATTAAATACCTAACCACTTAGAATATTAATATACTCTAACCCCTTTACTTAGAATATTAATATACCCTAACCCCTTTACTTAGAATATTAATATACTCTAACCCCTTTACTTAGAATATTAATATACTCTAACCCTTTTACTTAGAATATTAATATACTCTAACCCCTTTACTTAGAATATTAATATACTTCTAACCCCTTTACTTAGAATATTAATATACTCTAACCCCTTTACTTAGAATATTAATATACTCTAACCCCTTTACTTAGAATATTAATATACTCTAACCTTTACTTAGAATATTAATATACTCTAACCCCTTTACTTAGAATATTAATATACCTAAACCTTTACTTAGAATATTAATATACCTAACCCCTTTCACTTAGAATATTAATATACTCTAACCCCTTTACTTAGAATATTAATATACTCTAACCCCTTTACTTAGAATATTAATATACCTAACCCCCTTTACTTAGAATATTAATATACTCTAACCCCTTTACTTAGAATATTAATATACTCTAACCCTTTACTTAGAATATTAATATACCTAACCCTTTACTTAGAATATTAATATACCCTAATCCCTTTACTTAGAATATTAATATACCCTAACTCCCTTTACTTAGAATATTAATATACCTAACCTTTACTTAGAATATTAATATACTCTAACCCCTTTACTTAGAATATTAATATACTCCAACCCCTTTACTTAGAATATTAATATACTCTAACCCCCTTTACTTAGAATATTAATATACTCTAACTCCCTTTATTTAGAATATTAATATACTCTAACCCCTTTACTTAGAATATTAATATACTTAACCTTTACTTAGAATATTAATATACCTAACCCCTTTACTTAGAATATTAATATACTCTAACCCCCTTTTACTTAGAATATTAATATACTCTAACCCTTTACTTAGAATATTAATATACTCTAACCCCTTTACTTAGAATATTAATATACTCTAACCCCTTTACTTAGAATATTAATATACTCTAACCCTTTACTTAGAATATTAATATACCTAACCCCCTTTACTTAGAATATTAATATACTCTAAACCCTTTACTTAGAATATTAATATACCCTAACCCCTTTACTTAGAATATTAATATACCCAACCCTTTACTTAGAATATTAATATACCCTAACCCCTTTACTTAGAATATTAATATACTCTAACCCCTTTACTTAGAATATTAATATACTCTAACCTCTTTACTTAGAATATTAATATACTCTAACCCCTTTACTTAGAATATTAATATACTCTAACCCCTTTACTTAGAATATTAATATACTCCTAACCCTTTACTTAGAATATTAATATACCTAACCCTTTACTTAGAATATTAATATACCCTAACCCCTTTACTTAGAATATTAATATACCCTAACCCCTTTACTTAGAATATTAATATACTCTAACCCCTTTACTTAGGAATATTAATATACTCTAACTCCCTTTACTTAGAATATTAATATATTTCTAACCCTTTACTTAGAATATTAATATACTCTAACCCTTTACTTAGAATATTAATATACTCTAACCCCTTTACTTAGAATATTAATATACTCTAATCCCTTTACTTAGAATATTAATATACCTAACCCCTTTACTTAGAATATTAATATACCCTAACCCTTTACTTAGAATATTAATATACCCTAATCCCTTTACTTAGAATATTAATATACCCTAACCCCTTTACTTAGAATATTAATATACTCTAACCCCTTTACTTAGAATATTAATATACTCTAACCCCTTTACTTAGAATATTAATATACTCCTAACCCCTTTACTTAGAATATTAATATACCCTAACCCCCTTTACTTAGAATATTAATATACTCTAACCCTTTACTTAGAATATTAATATACTCTAACCCCTTTACTTAGAATATTAATATACCCTAACCCTTTACTTAGAATATTAATATACCTCTAACCCCTTTACTTAGAATATTAATATACTCTAACCCTTTACTTAGAACATTAATATACTCTAACCCCTTTACTTAGAATATTAATATACTCTAACCCCTTTCCTTAGAATATTAATATACTCTAAACCCTTTACTTAGAATATTAATATACTCTAACCCCTTTACTTAGAATATTAATATACTCTAACCCCTTTACTTAGAATATTAATATACTTCTAACCCCTTTACTTAGAATATTAATATACTCTAACCCCTTTACTTAGAATATTAATAAACCCTAACCCCTTTACTTAGAATATTAATATACCTAACCCTTTACTTAGAATATT
Source organism: Coregonus clupeaformis (assembly GCF_020615455.1). Lineage (NCBI taxonomy): Eukaryota > Metazoa > Chordata > Actinopteri > Salmoniformes > Salmonidae > Coregonus > Coregonus clupeaformis. The sequence goes on from NW_025534251.1 coordinate 14,815, forward strand.
AATATACCCTAACCCCTTTACTTAGAATATTAATATACTCTAACCCCTTTACTTAGAATATTAATATACTCTAACCCCTTTACTTAGAATATTAATATACTCTAACCCCTTTACTTAGAATATTAATATACTCTAACCCCTTTACTTAGAATATTAATATACTCTAACCCCTTTACTTAGAATATTAATATACTCCTAACCCCTTTACTTAGAATATTAATATACCCTAACCCCTTTACTTAGAATATTAATATACCCTAACCCCATTTACTTAGAATATTAATATACTCTAACCCCTTTACTTAGAATATTAATATACTCTAACCCCTTTACTTAGAATATTAATATACTCCTAACCCCTTTACTTAGAATATTAATATACTACTAGAATCCTAACCCCTTTACTTAGAATATTAATATACTCTAACCCTTACTTAGAATATTAATATACTCTAACCTTTACTTAGAATATTAATATACTCTAACCCCCTTTACTTAGAATATTAATATACTCTAACCCCTTTACTTAGAATATTAATATACTCTAACCCCTTTACTTAGAATATTAATATACTCTAAACCCCTTTACTTAGAATATTAATATACTCTAACCCCCTTTACTTAGAATATTAATATACTCTAACCCCCTTTACTTAGAATATTAATATACCCTAACCCCTTTACTTAGAATATTAATATACTCTAACCCCTTTACTTAGAATATTAATATACTCTAACCCCTTTACTTAGAATATTAATATACCCTAACCCCTTTACTTAGAATATTAATATACCCTAACCCTTTACTTAGAATATTAATATACCCTAACCCCTTTACTTAGAATATTAATATACTCTAACCCCTTTACTTAGAATATTAATATACCCTAATCCCTTTACTTAGAATATTAATATACTCCTAACCCTTTACTTAGAATATTAATATACTCTAACCCCTTTACTTAGAATATTAATATACCCTAACCCCTTTACTTAGAATATTAATATACTCTAACCCCTTTACTTAGAATATTAATATACTCTAACCCTTTACTTAGAATATTAATATACTCTAACCCTTTACTTAGAATATTAATATCCCTAACCCCTTTACTTAGAATATTAATATACCCTAACCTTTACTTAGAATATTAATATACCCTAACCCCTTTACTTAGAATATTAATATACTCTAACCCTTTACTTAGAATATTAATATACTCTAACCCCTTTACTTAGAATATTAATATACTCTAACCCCTTTACTTAGAATATTAATATACTCTAACCCCTTTACTTAGAATATTAATATACTCTAACCCCTTTACTTAGAATATTAATATACTCTAACCCCCTTTACTTAGAATATTAATATACCCTAACCCCTTTACTTAGGAATATTAATATACTCTAACCCCTTTACTTAGAATATTAATATACTCTAACCCCTTTACTTAGAATATTAATATACTCTAACCCCCTTTACTTAGAATATTAATATACTCTAACCCCTTTACTTAGAATATTAATATACCTAACCCTTTACTTAGAATATTAATATACTCTAACCCCTTTACTTAGAATATTAATATACTCTAACCCCTTTACTTAGAATATTAATATACCTAACCCCTTTACTTAGAATATTAATATACTCTAACCCCTTTACTTGGAATATTAATATACTCTAACCCCTTTACTTAGAATATTAATATTAACCCTTTCTACTTTACTTAGAATATTAATATACCCTAACCCCTTTACTTAGAATATTAATATACCCTAACCCCTTTACTTAGAATATTAATATACTCTAACCCTTTACTTAGAATATTAATATACTCTAACCCCTTTACTTAGAATATTAATATGCTCTAACCCCTTTACTTAGAATATTAATATACTCCTAACCCCTTTACTTAGAATATTAATATACTCCTAACCCCTTTACTTAGAATATTAATATACCCTAACCCCTTTACTTAGAATATTAATATACCCTAACCCCTTTACTTAGAATATTAATATACTCTAACCCCTTTACTTAGAATATTAATATACTCTAACCCTTTACTTAGAATATTAATATACTCTAACCCCCTTTACTTAGAATATTAATATACTCTAACCCCTTTACTTAGAATATTAATATACTTCTAACCCCTTTACTTAGAATATTAATATACCCTAAACCCTTTACTTAGAATATTAATATACCCTAACCCCTTTACTTAGAATATTAATATACCCTAACCCCTTTACTTAGAATATTAATATACTCTAACCCCACTTAGAATATTAATATACTCTAACCCCTTTACTTAGAATATTAATATACTCCTAACCCTTTACTTAGAATATTAATATACTCTAATCCCTTTACTTAGAATATTAATATACTTCTAACCCCTTTACTTAGAATATTAATATACCTAACCCCTTTACTTAGAATATTAATATACCCTAACCCTTTACTTAGAATATTAATATACTCTAACCCCTTTACTTAGAATATTAATATACCCTAACCCCTTTACTTAGAATATTAATATACCCTAACCCTTTACTTAGAATATTAATATACTCTAACCCCTTTACTTAGAATATTAATATACTCCTAACCCCTTTACTTAGAATATTAATATACTCCTAACCCCTTTTACTTAGAATATTAATATACTCTAACCCCTTTACTTAGAATATTAATATACTCTAACCCCTTTACTTAGAATATTAATATACCCTAACCCTTTACTTAGAATATTAATATACTCTAACCCTTTACTTAGAATATTAATATACCCTAACCCCTTTACTTAGAATATTAATATACCTAACCCTTTACTTAGAATATTAATATACTCTAACCCTTTACTTAGAATATTAATATACCCTAACCCCTTTACTTAGAATATTAATATACCTAACCCCTTTTACTTAGAATATTAATATACTCTAACCCCTTTACTTAGAATATTAATATACTCTAACCCCTTTACTTAGAATATTAATATACCCTAACCCCTTTACTTAGAATATTAATATACTCTAACCCCTTTACTTAGAATATTAATATACTCTAACCCTTTACTTAGAATATTAATATACCCTAACCCCTTTACTTAGAATATTAATATACTCTAACCCCTTTACTTAGAATATTAATATACTCTAACCTTTACTTAGAATATTAATATACTCTAACCCCTTTACTTAGAATATTAATATACTCCTAACCCCTTTACTTAGAATATTAATATACTCTAACCCCTTTACTTAGAATATTAATATACTCTAACCCTTTACTTAGAATATTAATATACCCTAACCCCCTTTACTTAGAATATTAATATACCCTAACCCCTTTACTTAGAATATTAATATACTCTAACTTTACTTAGAATATTAATATACTCTAACCCCCTTTACTTAGAATATTAATATACCCTAACCCCTTTACTTAGAATATTAATATACTCTAACCCTTTACTTAGAATATTAATATACTCTAACCCCTTTACTTAGAATATTAATATACTCTAACCCTTTACTTAGAATATTAATATACTCCTAACCCCTTTACTTAGAATATTAATATACTCTAACCCTTTACTTAGAATATTAATATACTCTAACCCTTTACTTAGAATATTAATATACCTAACCCTTTACTTAGAATATTAATATACTCTAACCCCTTTACTTAGAATATTAATATACTCCTAACCCCTTTACTTAGAATATTAATATACTCTAACCCCTTTACTTAGAATATTAATATACCCTAACCCCTTTACTTAGAATATTAATATACTCTAACCCTTTACTTAGAATATTAATATACTCTAACCCCTTTACTTAGAATATTAATATACTCTAACCCCTTTACTTAGAATATTAATATACTCCTAACCCTTTACTTAGAATATTAATATACTCTAACCCTTTTACTTAGAATATTAATATACTCTAACCCTTTACTTAGAATATTAATATACTCCCTAACCCTTTACTCTAGAATATTAATATACTCTAACCCCTTTACTTAGAATATTAATATACTCTAACCCTTTTACTTAGAATATTAATATACTCTAACCCCTTTACTTAGAATATTAATATACTCTAACCCCTTTACTTAGAATATTAATATACCCCTAAACCCCTTTACTTAGAATATTAATATACTCTAACCCCTTTACTTAGAATATTAATATACTCTAACCCCTTTACTTAGAATATTAATATACTCTAACCCCTTTACTTAGAATATTAATATACTCTAACCCCTTTACTTAGAATATTAATATACTCTAACCCCTTTACTTAGAATATTAATATACCCTAACCCCTTTACTTAGAATATTAATATACCCTAACCCCTTTACTTAGAATATTAATATACTCTAACCCCTTTACTTAGGAATATTAATATACTCTAACCCCTTTACTTAGAATATTAATATACTCTAACCCCTTTACTTAGAATATTAATATACTCTAACCCCTTTACTTAGAATATTAATATACTCCTAACCCCTTTACTTAGAATATTAATATACCTAACCCCTTTACTTAGAATATTAATATACTCTAACCCCTTTACTTAGAATATTAATATACTCTAACCCCTTTACTTAGAATATTAATATACTCTAACCCCTTTACTTAGAATATTAATATACTCTAACCCCTTTACTTAGAATATTAATATACCTAACCCCCTTTACTTAGAATATTAATATACTCTAACCTTTACTTAGAATATTAATATACTCTAACCCCTTTACTTAGAATATTAATATACCCTAACCCCTTTACTTAGAATATTAATATACCCTAACCCCTTTACTTAGAATATTAATATACTCCTAACCCCTTTACTTAGAATATTAATATACTCTAACCCTTTACTTAGAATATTAATATACTCTAACCCTTTACTTAGAATATTAATATACTCTAACCCCTTTACTTAGAATATTAATATACTCTAACCCCTTTACTTAGAATATTAATATACTCTAACCCCTTACTTAGAATATTAATATACTCTAACCCTTTACTTGGAATATTAATATACCTAACCCCTTTACTTAGAATATTAATATACTCTAACCCCTTTACTTAGAATATTAATATACCCTAACCCCCTTTACTTAGAATATTAATATACTCTAACCCCTTTACTTAGAATATTAATATACTCTAACCCCTTTACTTAGAATATTAATATACTCTAACCCCTTTACTTAGAATATTAATATACTCTAACCCCTTTACTTAGAATATTAATATACTCTAACCCCTTTACTTAGAATATTAATATACCTAACCCCTTTACTTAGAATATTAATATACCCTAACCCCTTTACTTAGAATATTAATATACTCTAACCCTTTACTTAGAATATTAATATACTCTAACCCTTTACTTAGAATATTAATATACTCTAACCCCTTTACTTAGAATATTAATATACTCTAACCCCTTTACTTAGAATATTAATATACTCTAACCCCCCTTTACTTAGAATATTAATATACCCTAACCCCTTTACTTAGAATATTAATATACTCTAACCCTTTACTTAGAATATTAATATACTCTAACCCCTTTACTTAGAATATTAATATACTCTAACCCTTTACTTAGAATATTAATATACCCTAACCCCCTTTACTTAGAATATTAATATACTCTAACCCCTTTACTTAGAATATTAATATACTCTAACCCTTTACTTAGAATATTAATATACCTAACCCCTTTACTTAGAATATTAATATACTCTAACCCCTTTACTTAGAATATTAATATACTCCCTAACCCCCTTTACTTAGAATATTAATATACTCTAACCCTTTACTTAGAATATTAATATACTCTAACCCCTTTACTTAGAATATTAATATACTCTAACCCCCTTTACTTAGAATATTAATATACCCTAACCCCTTTACTTAGAATATTAATATACTCTAACCCCTTTACTTAGAATATTAATATACTCTAACCAACCCCTTTACTTAGAATATTAATATACTCCTAACCCCCTTTACTTAGAATATTAATATACTCTAACCCCCTTTACTTAGAATATTAATATACTCTAACCCCTTTACTTAGAATATTAATATACTCTAACCCCTTTACTTAGAATATTAATATACTCTAACCCCTTTACTTAGAATATTAATATACCCTAACCCCTTTACTTAGAATATTAATATACCCTAACCCCTTTACTTAGAATATTAATATACTCTAACCCCTTTACTTAGAATATTAATATACTCTAACCCCCTTTACTTAGAATATTAATATACTCTAACCCCTTTACTTAGAATATGAATATACTCTAACCCCTTTACTTAGAATATTAATATACCTAACCCCTTTACTTAGAATATTAATATACCCTAACCCTTTACTTAGAATATTAATATACCTAACCCCTTTACTTAGAATATTAATATACCCTAACCCCCTTTACTTAGAATATTAATATACCTAACCCCTTTACTTAGAATATTAATATACTCTAACCTAACCCCTTTACTTAGAATATTAATATACTCTAACCCCTTTACTTAGAATATTAATATACTCTAACCCCCTTTACTTAGAATATTAATATACTCTAACCCCTTTACTTAGAATATTAATATACTCTAACCCCTTTACTTAGAATATTAATATACCCTAACCCCTTTACTTAGAATATTAATATACCCTAACCCCTTTACTTGAGAATATTAATATACTCTAACCCCTTTACTTAGAATATTAATATACTCTAACCCTTTACTTAGAATATTAATATACCCTAACCCCTTTACTTAGAATATTAATATACTCTAACCCCCTTTACTTAGAATATTAATATACCCTAACCCCTTTACTTAGAATATTAATATACCCTAACCCCTTTACTTAGAATATTAATATACTCTAACCCTTTACTTAGAATATTAATATACTCTAACCCCTTTACTTAGAATATTAATATACTCTAACCCCTTTACTTAGAATATTAATATACTCTAACCCCTTTACTTAGAATATTAATATACTCTAACCCCTTTACTTAGAATATTAATATACTCTAACCCCTTTACTTAGAATATTAATATACTCTAACCCCTTTACTTAGAATATTAATATACCCTAACCCCTTTACTTAGAATATTAATATACCCTAACCCCTTTACTTAGAATATTAATATACTCTAACCCCTTTACTTAGAATATTAATATACTCTAACCCCTTTACTTAGAATATTAATATACTCTAACCCTTTACTTAGAATATTAATATACTCTAACCCCTTTACTTAGAATATTAATATACCCTAACCCCTTTACTTAGAATATTAATATACCCTAACCCCTTTACTTAGAATATTAATATACTCTAACCCCTTTACTTAGAATATTAATATACTCTAACCCCTTTACTTAGAATATTAATATACTCTAACCCCTTTACTTAGAATATTAATATACTCTAACCCCTTTACTTAGAATATTAATATACCCTAACCCCTTTACTTAGAATATTAATATACCTAACCCCTTTACTTAGAATATTAATATACTCTAACCCCTTTACTTAGAATATTAATATACTCTAACCCCTTTACTTAGAATATTAATATACTCTAACCCCTTTACTTAGAATATTAATATACTCCTAACCCTTTACTTAGAATATTAATATACCTAACCCCTTTACTTAGAATATTAATATACCCTAACCCCTTTACTTAGAATATTAATATACTCTAACCCTTTACTTAGAATATTAATATACTCTAACCCCTTTACTTAGAATATTAATATACTCTAACCCTTTACTTAGAATATTAATATACTCTAACCCCTTTACTTAGAATATTAATATACCTAACCCCCTTTACTTAGAATATTAATATACTCTAACCCCTTTACTTAGAATATTAATATACCCTAACCCCTTTACTTAGAATATTAATATACTCTAACCCTTTACTTAGAATATTAATATACTCTAACCCCTTTACTTAGAATATTAATATACCCTAACCCCTTTACTTAGAATATTAATATACTCTAACCCCTTTACTTAGAATATTAATATACTCTAACCCCCTTTACTTAGAATATTAATATACTCTAACCCTTTACTTAGAATATTAATATACTCTAACCCCTTTACTTAGAATATTAATATACTCTAACCCCTTTACTTAGAATATTAATATACTCTAACCCTTTACTTAGAATATTAATATACCCTAACCCCTTTACTTAGAATATTAATATACTCTAACCCCTTTACTTAGAATATTAATATACCTCTAACCCTTTACTTAGAATATTAATATACTCTAACCCCTTTACTTAGAATATTAATATACTCCTAACCCCTTTACTTAGAATATTAATATACTCTAACCCCTTTGCTTAGAATATTAATATACCCTAACCCCTTTCCTTAGAATATTAATATACTCTAACCCCTTTACTTAGAATATTAATATACTCTAACCCCTTTACTTAGAATATTAATATACTCTAACCCCTTTACTTAGAATATTAATATACTCTAACCCTTTACTTAGAATATTAATATACTCTAACCCTTTACTTAGAATATTAATATACCCTAACCCCTTTACTTAGAATATTAATATACCTAACCCCTTTTACTTAGAATATTAATATACCCTAACCCCTTTACTTAGAATATTAATATACCCCTAACCCCTTTACTTAGAATATTAATATACCCTAACCCCTTTACTTAGAATATTAATATACCCTAACCCCTTTACTTAGAATATTAATATCTAACCCTACTTGGAATATTAATATACCTAACCCTTTACTTAGAATATTAATATACCCTAACCCCTTTACTTAGAATATTAATATACTCTAACCCCTTTACTTAGAATATTAATATACCCTAACCCCTTTACTTAGAATATTAATATACTCTAACCCCTTTACTTAGAATATTAATATACTCTAACCCCCTTTACTTAGAATATTAATATACCCTAACCCCTTTACTTAGAATATTAATATACTCTAACCCCTTTACTTAGAATATTAATATACTCTAACCCCTTTACTTAGAATATTAATATACTCTAACCCCTTTACTTAGAATATTAATATACTCTAACCCCTTTACTTAGAATATTAATATACTCTAACTCCTTTACTTAGAATATTAATATACCCTAACCCCTTTACTTAGAATATTAATATACCCTAACCCTTTACTTAGAATATTAATATACCCTAACCCCTTTACTTAGAATATTAATATACTCTAACCCCTTTACTTAGAATATTAATATACCTAACCCCCTTTACTTAGAATATTAATATACTCTAACCCCTTTACTTAGAATATTAATATACTCTAACCCATTTACTTAGAATATTAATATACTCTAACCCCTTTACTTAGAATATTAACATACTCTAACCCATTTACTTAGAACATTAATATACCCTAACCCCTTTACTTAGAATATTAATATACTCTTTAAACCCTTTACTTAGAATATTAACATACTAGCCCTCTACCTTTACTTAGAATATTAATATACTCTAACCCTTTACTTAGAATATTAATATACTCTAACCCCTTTACTTAGAATATTAATATACCTAACCCCTTTACTTAGAATATTAATATACCCTAACCCCTTTACTTAGAATATTAATATACTCTAACCCCCTTTACTTAGAATATTAATATACTCTAACCCTTTACTTAGAATATTAATATACCCTAACCCTTTACTTAGAATATTAATATACTCTAACCCCTTTACTTAGAATATTAATATACTCTACTAACCCCTTTACTTAGAATATTAATATACTCTAACCCCTTTACTTAGAATATTAATATACTCTAACCCCTTTACTTAGAATATTAATATACTCTAACCCTTTACTTAGAATATTAATATACTCTAACCCTTTACTTAGAATATTAATATACTCTAACCCCTTTACTTAGAATATTAATATACCCTAACCCCTTTACTTAGAATATTAATATACCTAACCCCTTTACTTAGAATATTAATATACTCTAACCCCTTTACTTAGAATATTAATATACCCTAACCCCTTTACTTAGAATATTAATATACTCTAACCCCTTTACTTAGAATATTAATATACCTAACCCCTTTACTTAGAATATTAATATACTCTAACCCTTTACTTAGAATATTAATATACTCTAACCCCTTTACTTAGAATATTAATATACTCTAACCCCTTTACTTAGAATATTAATATACTCTAACCCCTTTTACTTAGAATATTAATATACCTAACCCTTTACTTAGGAATATTAATATACCCTAACCCCTTTACTTAGAATATTAATATACCCTAACCCCTTTACTTAGAATATTAATATACTCTAACCCCTTTACTTAGAATATTAATATACCCTAACCCTTTACTTAGAATATTAATATACTTCTAACCCCTTTACTTAGAATATTAATATACCCTAACCCCTTTACTTAGAATATTAATATACTCTAACCCCTTTACTTAGAATATTAATATACTCTAACCCTTTACTTAGAATATTAATATACTCTAACCCCTTTACTTAGAATATTAATATACCCTAACCCCTTTACTTAGAATATTAATATACTCTAACCCCTTTACTTAGAATATTAATATACTCTAACCCCTTTACTTAGAATATTAATATACTCTAACCCCTTTACTTAGAATATTAATATACTCTAACCCCTTTACTTAGAATATTAATATACCCTAACCCCTTTACTTAGAATATTAATATACTCTAACCCTTTACTTAGAATATTAATATACTCTAACCCCTTTACTTAGAATATTAATATACTCTAACCCCCTTTACTTAGAATATTAATATACCCTAACCCCTTTACTTAGAATATTAATATACTCTAACCCCTTTACTTAGAATATTAATATACTCTAACCCCTTTACTTAGAATATTAATATACCCTAACCCCTTTACTTAGAATATTAATATACCCTAACCCCTTTACTTAGAATATTAATATACCCTAACCCTTTACTTAGAATATTAATATACCCTAACCCCTTTACTTAGAATATTAATATACTCTAACCCTTTACTTAGAATATTAATATACTCTAACCCCTTTACTTAGAATATTAATATACTCCTAACCCCTTTACTTAGAATATTAATATACCCTAACCCCTTTACTTAGAATATTAATATACTCTAACCCTTTACTTAGAATATTAATATACCCTAACCCCTTTACTTAGAATATTAATATACCCTAACCCCTTTACTTAGAATATTAATATACTCTAACCCCTTTACTTAGAATATTAATATACCCTAACCCCTTTACTTAGAATATTAATATACCCTAACCCCTTTACTTAGAATATTAATATACTCTAACCCCCTTTACTTAGAATATTAATATACTCTAACCCCTTTACTTAGAATATTAATATACTCTAACCCTTTTACTTAGAATATTAATATACTCTAACCCCTTTACTTAGAATATTAATATACTCTAACCCCTTTACTTAGAATATTAATATACTCTAACCCCTTTACTTAGAATATTAATATACCCTAACCCCTTTACTTAGAATATTAATATACTCTAACCCCTTTACTTAGAATATTAATATACTCTAACCCCTTTACTTAGAATATTAATATACTCTAACCCCTTTACTTAGAATATTAATATACTCTAACCCCTTTACTTAGAATATTAATATACCCTAACCCCTTTACTTAGAATATTAATATACTCTAACCCCTTTACTTAGAATATTAATATACTCTAACCCCTTTACTTAGAATATTAATATACTCAACCCCTAGAACCCCTTTACTTAGAATATTAATATACCCTAACCCCTTTACTTAGAATATTAATATACTCTAACCCCTTTACTTAGAATATTAATATACTCTAACCCCTTTACTTAGAATATTAATATACTCTAACCCCTTTACTTAGAATATTAATATACCCTAACCCCTTTACTTAGAATATTAATATACTCTAACCCCTTTACTTAGAATATTAATATACTCTAACCCCTTTACTTAGAATATTAATATACCCTAACCCCTTTACTTAGAATATTAATATACCCTAACCCCTTTACTTAGAATATTAATATACCCTAACCCCTTTACTTAGAATATTAATATACCCTAACCCCTTTACTTAGAATATTAATATACTCTAACCCCTTTACTTAGAATATTAATATACTCTAACCCCTTTACTTAGAATATTAATATACTCTAACCCCTTTACTTAGAATATTAATATACTCTAACCCCTTTACTTAGAATATTAATATACTCTAACCCTAACCCCTTTACTTAGAATATTAATATACTCTAACCCCTTTACTTAGAATATTAATATACTCTAACCCCTTTACTTAGAATATTAATATACCCTAACCCCCTTTACTTAGAATATTAATATACTCTAACCCTTTACTTAGAATATTAATATACGCCTAACCCCTTTACTTAGAATATTAATATACTCCTAACCCCTTTACTTAGAATATTAATATACTCTAACCCCTTTACTTAGAATATTAATATACTCTAACCCTTTACTTAGAATATTAATATACTCCTAACCCCCTTTACTTAGAATATTAATATACCCTAACCCCTTTACTTAGAATATTAATATACCCTAACCCCTTCTGACAGAATATTAATATACCCTAACCCTTTACTTAGAATATTAATATACTCTAACCCCTTTACTTAGAATATTAATATACTCCTAACCCCTTTACTTAGAATATTAATATACTCTAACCCCTTTACTTAGAATATTAATATACTCTAACCCTTTACTTAGAATATTAATATACTCTAACCCCTTTACTTAGAATATTAATATACCCTAACCCCTTTACTTAGAATATTAATATACCCTAACCCCTTTACTTAGAATATTAATATACCCTAACCCCTTTACTTAGAATATTAATATACCCTAACCCCTTTACTTAGAATATTAATATACTCTAACCCCTTTACTTAGAATATTAATATACTCTAACCCCTTTACTTAGAATATTAATATACTCTAACCCCTTTACTTAGAATATTAATATACCCTAACCCCTTTACTTAGAATATTAATATACCCTAACCCCTTTACTTAGAATATTAATATACTCTAACCATAACCCTTTACTTAGAATATTAATATACCCTAACCCCTTTACTTAGAATATTAATATACTCTAACCCCTTTACTTAGAATATTAATATACTCCTAACCCCTTTACTTAGAATATTAATATACTCTAACCACCTTTACTTAGAATATTAATATACTCTAACCCCTTTACTTAGAATATTAATATACTCTAACCCCTTTACTTAGAATATTAATATACCTAACCCCTTTACTTAGAATATTAATATACTCTAAACCCCTTTACTTAGAATATTAATATACCCTAACCCTTTACTTAGAATATTAATATACTCTAACCCCTTTACTTAGAATATTAATATACTCTAACCCTAACCCCTTTACTTAGAATATTAATATACTCTAACCCCTTTACTTAGAATATTAATATACTCTAACCCCTTTACTTAGAATATTAATATACTCTAACCCCTTTACTTAGAATATTAATATACCCTAACCCCTTTACTTAGAATATTAATATACCCTAACCCCTTTACTTAGAATATTAATATACTCTAACCCCTTTACTTAGAATATTAATATACTCTAACCCCTTTACTTAGAATATTAATATACTCTAACCCCTTTACTTAGAATATTAATATACTCTAACCCCTTTACTTAGAATATTAATATACTCTAACCCCTTTACTTAGAATATTAATATACCCTAACCCCTTTACTTAGAATATTAATATACTCTAACCCCTTTACTTAGAATATTAATATACTCTAACCCCCTTTACTTAGAATATTAATATACTCTAACCCCTTTACTTAGAATATTAATATACTCTAACCCCTTTACTTAGAATATTAATATACTCTAACCCCTTTACTTAGAATATTAATATACCCTAACCCCCTTTACTTAGAATATTAATATACTCTAACCCCTTTACTTAGAATATTAATATACTCTAACCCCTTTGCTTAGAATATTAATATACTCTAACCCCTTTACTTAGAATATTAATATACTCCTAACCCCTTTACTTAGAATATTAATATACTCTAACCCCTTTACTTAGAATATTAATATACTCTAACCCCTTTACTTAGAATATTAATATACTCTAACCCCTTTACTTAGAATATTAATATACCTAACCCCTTTACTTAGAATATTAATATACTCTAACCCCTTTACTTAGAATATTAATATACTCTAACTCCCTTTACTTAGAATATTAATATACTCTAACCCCTTTACTTAGAATATTAATATACTCTAACCCCCTTTACTTAGAATATTAATATACCCTAACCCCTTTACTTAGAATATTAATATACCTAACCCCTTTACTTAGAATATTAATATACTCTAACCCCTTTACTTAGAATATTAATATACTCTAACCCTTTACTTAGAATATTAATATACTCCTACACCCTTTACTTAGAATATTAATATACTCTAACCCCTTTACTTAGAATATTAATATACTTAACCCCTTTACTTAGAATATTAATATACTCTAACCCCTTTACTTAGAATATTAATATACTCTAACCCCTTTACTTAGAATATAATATACTCTAACCCTTTACTTAGAATATTAATATACCCTAACCCCCTTTACTTAGAATATTAATATACCCTAACCCTTTACTTAGAATATTAATATACCCTAACCCCTCTTCTTAGAATATTAATATACTCTAACCCTTTACTTAGAATATTAATATACTCTAACCCCTTTACTTAGAATATTAATATACCCTAACCCCTTTACTTAGAATATTAATATACTCTAACCCCTTTACTTAGAATATTAATATACTCTAACCCCTTTACTTAGAATATTAATATACTCTAACCCCTTTACTTAGAATATTAATATACTCTAACCCCTTTACTTAGAATATTAATATACCCTAACCCCTTTACTTAGAATATTAATATACCCTAACCCCTTTACTTAGAATATTAATATACTCTAACCCTTTACTTAGAATATTAATATACTCCTAACCCCTTTACTTAGAATATTAATATACTCTAACCCCTTTACTTAGAATATTAATATACTCTAACCCCTTTACTTAGAATATTAATATACTCTAACCCCTTTACTTAGAATATTAATATACTCTAACCCCTTTACTTAGAATATTAATATACTCTAACCCCTTTACTTAGAATATTAATATACTCTAACCCCTTTACTTAGAATATTAATATACTCTAACCCCTTTACTTAGAATATTAATATACCCTAACCCCTTTACTTAGAATATTAATATACTCTAACCCCTTTACTTAGAATATTAATATACCCTAACCCCTTTACTTAGAATATTAATATACTCTAACCCCTTTACTTAGAATATTAATATACCCTAACCCCCTTTACTTAGAATATTAATATACCCTAACCCCTTTACTTAGAATATTATATATCCCTAACCCCTTTACTTAGAATATTAATATACCCTAACCCCCTTACTTAGAATATTAATATACCTAACCCCTTTACTTAGAATATTAATATACCCTAACCCCTTTACTTAGAATATTAATATACTCTAACCCCTTTACTTAGAATATTAATATACTCCCTAACCCCTTTACTTAGAATATTAATATACTCTAACCCCTTTACTTAGAATATTAATATACTCCTAACCCCTTTACTTAGAATATTAATATACCTAACCCCTTTACTTAGAATATTAATATACTCTAACCCCTTTACTTAGAATATTAATATACTCTAACCCCTTTACTTAGAATATTAATATACCCTAACCCCTTTACTTAGAATATTAATATACTCTAACCCCTTTACTTAGAATATTAATATACCCTAACCCCTTTACTTAGAATATTAATATACTCTAACCCCTTTACTTAGAATATTAATATACCCTAACCCCTTTACTTAGAATATTAATATACCCTAACCCCTTTACTTAGAATATTAATATACCCTAACCCCTTTACTTAGAATATTAATATACCCTAACCCCTTTACTTAGAATATTAATATACTCTAACCCCTTTACTTAGAATATTAATATACTCTAACTCCCTTTACTTAGAATATTAATATACTCTAACCCCTTTACTTAGAATATTAATATACTCTAACCCCCTTTACTTAGAATATTAATATACCCTAACCCCTTTACTTAGAATATTAATATACTCTAACCCCTTTACTTAGAATATTAATATACTCTAACCCTTTACTTAGAATATTAATATACTCTAACCCCTTTACTTAGAATATTAATATACCCTAACCCCTTTACTTAGAATATTAATATACTCTAACCCCTTTACTTAGAATATTAATATACTCTAACCCCTTTACTTAGAATATTAATATACTCTAACCCTAACCCCTTTACTTAGAATATTAATATACTCTAACCCCTTTACTTAGAATATTAATATACTCTAACCCCTTTACTTAGAATATTAATATACCCTAACCCCTTTACTTAGAATAGTAATATACTCTAACCCCTTTACTTAGAATATTAATATACTCTAACCCCTTTACTTAGAATATTAATATACTCTAACCCCTTTACTTAGAATATTAATATACTCTAACCCCTTTACTTAGAATATTAATATACTCTAACCCCTTTACTTAGAATATTAATATACCTAACCCCTTTACTTAGAATATTAATATACTCTAACCCCTTTACTTAGAATATTAATATACTCTAACCCCCTTTACTTAGAATATTAATATACCCTAACCCTTTACTTAGAATATTAATATACTCTAACCCCTTTACTTAGAATATTAATATACTCTAACCCCTTTACTTAGAATATTAATATACCCTAACCCCTTTACTTAGAATATTAATATACTCTAACCCCCTTTACTTAGAATATTAATATACCCTAACCCCTTTACTTAGAATATTAATATACTCTAACCCCTTTACTTAGAATATTAATATACCTAACCCCTTTACTTAGAATATTAATATACCCTAACCCCTTTACTTAGAATATTAATATACTCTAACCCCTTTACTTAGAATATTAATATACTCTAACCCCCTTTACTTAGAATATTAATATACTCTAACCCCTTTACTTAGAATATTAATATACTCTAACCCCTTTACTTAGAATATTAATATACCTCACCCCTTTACTTAAGAATATTAATATACTCTAACCCCTTTACTTAGAATATTAATATACCCTAACCCCCTTTACTTAGAATATTAATATACTCTAACCCCTTTACTTAGAATATTAATATACTCTAACCCCTTTACTTAGAATATTAATATACTCTAACCCCTTTACTTAGAATATTAATATACTCTAACCCCTTTACTTAGAATATTAATATACCCTAACCCCTTTACTTAGAATATTAATATACTCTAACCCCTTTACTTAGAATATTAATATACTCTAACCCCTTTACTTAGAATATTAATATACTCTAACCCCTTTACTTAGAATATTAATATACTCTAACCCCTTTACTTAGAATATTAATATACTCTAACCCCTTTACTTAGAATATTAATATACTCTAACCCCTTTACTTAGAATATTAATATACTCTAACCCCCTTTACTTAGAATATTAATATACCCTAACCCCTTTACTTAGAATATTAATATACTCTAACCCCTTTACTTAGAATATTAATATACTCTAACCCCTTTACTTAGAATATTAATATACTCCTAACCCCTTTACTTAGAATATTAATATACTCTAACCCCTTTACTTAGAATATTAATATACCCTAACCCCTTTACTTAGAATATTAATATACCCTAACCCCTTTACTTAGAATATTAATATACTCTAACCCCTTTACTTAGAATATTAATATACTCTAACCCCCTTTACTTAGAATATTAATATACTCTAACCCCCTTTACTTAGAATATTAATATACTCTAAACCCCTTTACTTAGAATATTAATATACCCTAACCCCTTTACTTAGAATATTAATATACTCTAACCCCTTTACTTAGAATATTAATATACTCTAACCCCTTTACTTAGAATATTAATATACTCTAACCCCTTTACTTAGAATATTAATATACTCTAACCCCTTTACTTAGAATATTAATATACTCTAACCCCTTTACTTAGGAATATTAATATACTCTAACCCCTTTACTTAGAATATTAATATACTCTAACCCCTTTACTTAGAATATTAATATACTCTAACCCTTTACTTAGAATAGTAATATACTCTAACCCCTTTACTTAGAATATTAATATACTCTAACCCCTTTACTTAGAATATTAATATACTCTAACCCCTTTACTTAGAATATTAATATACTCTAACCCCTTTACTTAGAATATTAATATACCCTAACCCCTTTCCTTAGAATATTAATATACCTAACCCTTTACTTAGAATATTAATATACTCTAACCCCTTTCCTTAGAATATTAATATACTCTAACCCTTTACTTAGAATATTAATATACCCTAACCCCTTTACTTAGAATATTAATATACTCTAAAACCCCTTTACTTAGAATATTAATATACTCTAACCATAACCCTTTACTTAGAATATTAATATACCCTAACCCCCTTTACTTAGAATATTAATATACCCTAACCCCTTTACTTAGAATATTAATATACCCTAACCCCTTTACTTAGAATATTAATATACCCTAACCCCTTTACTTAGAATATTAATATACTCTAACCCCTTTACTTAGAATATTAATATACTCTAACCCCTTTACTTAGAATATTAATATACTCTAACCTTAACCACTTTACTTCGAATATTTGAACATTCAAAATGTCACGTTGGTCAATTAACAATGTTGAATTACTCACCCACGGTGATTCGTGTGTGTCGACTGATCCTCTCCACCAGGATGTTGTTTAGTATGACAGCGACTAGAGCCACCATGATATACACCAGACTCATATCAAATACTATGGAGGTTCCTACACACACACACACACACACACACACACACACACACACACACACACACACACACACACACACACACACACACACACACACAGAGAGAGCGGGAGAAAAGCACATGATTCATTCCCCCAATGGAAGACAGAACAATACAACAGAATTCTAACACTGGGGTCGTCTGCTGCCTCCAGATAATCTCTGGTATCTTTCCTCTCTACCTCTCTCTGTCCTGTCATGAAATAGGGAGAGAGTGGAGTTGTCAAACCCACAAGGTTCTGGTCAGGATACGGCTTCCAGGAAGCTAGTTCCATTGACGTAGTCTACGTGCTTTATGAATGCAGGGTCGCTTACAACACCGTGGGTGGAGTGTGTCTGTTACCCTGAAACTTGTGGTGAAGGTAGTCCACGTCAGTGATGAAGCTGTTGTAGGGAAGCAGGAAGCCCACGCCGGCCAATAGCATCGCAAAGTAGATACCATGGTAACGATCATCAGGGACTGGCTCCTCAAAGGCTGGCGGGGAGAGAGGAAGAGGGGGGGAGAGAGGGGAAGCGAAACGGTGGGAGGAAGAGAGGGGGAGGGAGAGAGAGAGAGCGCAAAAGAGAGTTAGAACGCAAAAGAGAGAGAGAGACAGAGAGAGAGAGAGAGAGAGAGAGACAGAGACAGAGACAGAGACAGAGACAGAGACAGAGAGAGAGAGAGAGAGAGAGAGAGAGAGAGAGAGAGAGAGAGAGAGAGAGAGAGAGAGAGAGAGAGAGAGAGAGAGAGAGAGAGAGAGAGAGAGAGAGAGAGAGAGAGCGATATCCAATCCATCTTCCAATCCAATAAAAAGTGATTGGACGCGTACACAGATTTTGCAGATGTTATCGAAGGTGCAGCAAAATGCTTATGTTTCTAGCTCCAACAGTGCAGTAATACCTAACAATACAAAACAATAAACACAAATCCCAAAAAATAAAGAAATTAACAAGCAATGTCAGAGTCAGGAAAATATATATATATATATATATATATATATATATATATATATATATATATATATATATATATATATATATATATATATATATATATATATACAGTACCAGTCAAAAGTTTGGACACACCTACTCATTCAAGTGTTTTTCTTTATTTTTACTATTTTCTAGATTGTAGAATAATAGTGAAGACATCAAAACTATGAAATAACACATATGGAATCATGTAGTAACCAAAAAAGTGTTAAACAAATCAAAATATATTTTATATTTCAGATTCTTCAAATAGCCACCCTTTGCCTTGATGACAGCTTTGCACACTCTTGGCATTCTCTCAACCAGCTTCATGAGGTAGTCACCTGGAATGCATTTCAATTAACAGGTGTTATTGTTAAAAGTTAATTTGTGGAATTTCTTTCCTCCTGAATGCGTTTGAGCCAATCAGTTGTGTTGTGACAAGGTAGGGGGGGGGTATACAGAAGATAGCCATATTTGGTAAAAGACCAAGTCCATATTATGGCAAGAACAGCTCAAATAAGCAAAGAGAAACGACAGTCCATCATTACTTTAAGACATGAAGGTCAGTCAATATGGAACATTACAAGAACTTTTAAAGTTTCTTCAAGTGCAGTCGCAAAAACCATCAAGCGCTATGATGAAACTGGCTCTCATGAGGACCGCCACAGGAAAGGAAGACCCAGAGTTACCTCTGCTGCAGAGGATAAGTTCACTAGAGTTACCAGCCTCAGAAATTGCAGCCCAAATAAATGCTTCACAGAGTTCAAGTAACAGACACATCTCAACATCAACTGTTCAGAAGAAACTGCGTGAATCAGGCCTTCATGGTTGAATTGCTGCAAAGAAACCACTACTAAAGGACACCAATAAGAAGAAGAGACTTGCTTGGGCCAAGAAACACGAGCAATGGACATTAGACCGGTGGAAATCTGTCCTTTGGTCTGATGAGTCCAAATTTGAGATTTTTGGTTCCAACCGCTGTGTCTTTGTGAGACGCAGAGTAGGTGAACGGATGATCTCCGCATGTGTGATTCCCACCGTGAAGCATGGAGGAGGAGGTGTTATGATGTGGGGCTGCTTTGCTGGTGACACTGTCTGTGGTTTATTTAGAATTAAAAGCACACTTAACCAGCATGGCTACCACAGCATTCTGCAGCGATATGCCGTCCCATCTGGTTTGGGCTTAGTGGGACTATAATTTGTTTTTCAACAGGCAATGACCCCACAATCCTCCAGGCTGTGTAAGGGCTATTTTACCAAGAAGGAGAGTGATGGAGTGCTGCATCAGATGACCTGGCCTCCACAATCACCGGACCTCAACCCAATTGAGATGGTTTCGGATGAGTTGGACCACAGAGTGAAGGAAAAGCAGCCAACAAGTGCTCAGCATATGTGGGAACTCCTTCAAGACTGTTGGAAAAGCATTCCAGGTAAAAATAAAGAATACCCCTTGAATGAGTAGGTGTGTCCAAACCTTTGACTGGTACTGTATATATATATACACACAGTATCTCACAAAAGTGAGTACACCCCTCACATTTTTGTAAATATTTGAGTATATCTTTTCATGTGACAACACTGAAGAAATGACACTTTGCTACATTGTAAAGTAGTGAGTGTACAGCTTGTATAACAGTGTACATTTGCTGTCCCCTCAAAATAACACAACACACAGTCATTAATGTCTAAACCGCTGGCAACAAAAGGGAGTTCACCCCTAAGTGAAAATGTCAAAATTGGACCAATTATACTGCACTGTTGGAGCTACATGTTAGTCATTTTAGCAGACGCTCTTATCCAGAGCAACTTACAGTTAGTGAGTGCATAACATTTTTCATACTTTTTTCATACTGTAAATAATTACAATTTAGTATTAACACTGGAGTGATAGATGTGCAGAAGATGATGTGCAAATAGAGATACTGGGGTGCAAATGAGCAAAATAAATAACAATATGGGGATGAGGTAGTTGGGTGGGCTAATTTCAGATGGGCTGTGTACAGGTGCAGTGATCGGTAAGCTGCTCTGACAACTGATGCTTAAAGTTATTGAGGGAGATAAGAGTCTCCAGCTTCAGCTAAGATAAGGCGGGGATTTGCCTAGAAGTGATTTATAGATGACCTGGAGCCAGTGGGTTTGGCGACGAATATGTAGTGAGGACCAGCCAACAAGAGCGTACAGGTCACAGTGGTGGGTAGTATATGGGGCTTTGGTGACAAAACGGATGGCACTGTGATAGACTACATCCAATTTGCTGAGTAGAGTGTTGGAGGCTATTTTGTAAATGACATCGCCGAAGTCAAGGATCGGTAGGATAGTCAGTTTTACGAGGGCATGTTTGGCAACATGAGTGAAGGAGGCTTTGTTGCGAAATAGGTAGCCGATTCTAGATCTAACTTTTGATTGGAGATGCTTAATGTGAGTCTGGAAGGAGAGTTTACAGTCTAACCAGACACCTAGGTATTTGTAGTTGTCCACATACTCTAGGTCAGACCCACCGAGAGTAGTGATTCTAGTCGGGTGGGCGGGTGCAAGCAGCGCTCGGTTGAAGAGCATGCATTTAGTTTTACTAGTGTTTGTATTGTGTGTAGATTGATGAGGGGAATTTTTTAAAATCAATTTTAATAATAATCATAATAATATGCCATTTAGCAGATGCTTTTATCCAAAGCGACTTACAGTCATGCGTGCATACATTTTTTGGGTATGGGTGGTCCCGGGGGATCGAACCCACTACCTTGGCGTTACAAGCGCCGTGCTCTACCAGCTGAGCTACAGAGGACCACCATTTTAGAATAAGGCTGTAACGTAACAAAATTTGGAAAAAGTGAAGGGGTCTGAATACTTTCCGAAGGTACTGTATATATATATATATATGTGTGTATACTGTATGTATATAATGGTGTGTATAGACGGTATGGACAGTATATGGACCTCGCTTTGTGCACAGGGGCATTGTCATGCTGAAACAGGAAAGGGCCTTCCCCAAACTGTTGCCACAAAGGTGGAAACACAGAATCGTCTAGAATGTAATTGTTTGCTGTAGCGTTAAGATTTCCCTTCACTGAAACTAAGGGGCCTAGCCCGAACCATGAAAAACAGCCCCAGACCATTATTCGTCCTCCACCAAACTTTACAGTTGGCACTATGCATTGGGGCAGGTAGCGTTCTCCTGGCAGCCGCCAAACCCAGATTCGTCCGTCGGACTGCCAGATGGTGAAGCATGATTCATCACTCCAGAGAACGCGTTTCCACTGCTCCTGAGTCCAATGGCGGCGAGCTTTACACCACTCCAGCTGCTCCGCCATGGAAACCCATTTCATCAAGCTCCTGACGAACAGTTATTGTGCTGACATTGCTTCCAGAGACAGTTTGGAACTCGATAGTGAGCGCATCAGCACTCGGCGGTCCTGTTCTGTGAGCTTGTGTGGTCTATCATTTCGCGGCTGAGCCGTTATTGCTCCTAGACGTTTCCACTTCCCAATAACAGCACTTACAGTTGACCGGGGCAGCTCTAGCAGGGCAGAAATTTGACTAACTCACTTGTTGGCAAAGATGGCATCCTATGACGGTGCCAAGTTGAAAATCACTGAGCTCTTCAGTACGGGCCATTCTACTGCCAATGTTTGGCTATGGAGATTGCATGGCTGTCTGCTGAAGCTATGAACCCATAGGCTTGGCTCTCTCATCCCTTCCAGGCTTTATAGAGGGAGGGTGGACAATGAGCCTGTCATAGTGAATGTAAGCAATGTCACCACTGGTAGCTTTCATGGCTGGGATAAGTTATTTCCTCTTCTGGCGCACAGCTTCAGGATAGTCCTCGTTGAGGAAGATATACATTCCTCTCAAGTTCTTGGCTCCTTCCAGAACAGCTACCTTGTCCTTGAACCTCAGGAACTTGACCACTATCGGCCTGGGCTTGTCACCTAGGCCGGTGGTTGGTTTTCCAATCCGCCTCAACCTCAACCTTCCTGTGGTCCATCTTCAGTTTCAATGTAATGTCTACACCTGTTGTATTCGGCGCATGTGACGAATACAATTTGATTTGATTTGATGCCAACCGCGTCGCGGGATCCAAATTCAAAAGGTACAGTGGCTTGCAAAATATTGTTTATTGTGAAACAAACAAGAAATAAGACAAGAAAACAGAAAACTTGAGCGTGCATAACTATTCACCCCCCCCAAAGTCAATACTTTGTAGAGCCACCTTTTGCAGCAATTTCAGCTGCAAGTCTCTTGGGGTATGTCTCTATAAGATTGGCACATCTAGCCACTGGGATTTTTGCCCATTCTTCAAGGCAAAACTGCTCCAGCTCCTTGAAGTTGGATGGGTTCCGCTGATGTACAGCAATCCTTAAGTCATACCACAGATTCTCAATTGGATTGAGGTCTGGGCTTTGACTAGGCCATTCCAAGACATTTAAATGTTTTCGCCTTAAACCACTCGAGTGTTGCTTTAGCAGTATGCTTAGGGTCATTGTCCTGCTGGAAAGTGAACCTCCGTCCCAGTCTCAAATCTCTGGAAGACTGAAACAGGTTTCCCTCAAGAATTTCCCTGTATTTAGTGCCATCCATCATTCCTTCAATTCTGACCAGTTTCCCAGTCCCTGCCGATGAAAAACATCCCCACAGCATGATGCTGCCACCACCATGCTTCACTGTGGGGATGGTGTTCTCGGGGTGATGAGAGGTGTTGGGTTCGCGCCAGACATAGCGTTTTCCTTGATGGCCAAAAAGCTCAATTTTAGTCTCATCTGACCAGAGTACCTTCTTCCATATGTTTGGGGAGTCTCCCACATGCCTTTTGGCGAACACCAAATGTGTTTGCTTATTTCTTTCTTTAAGCAATGGCTTTTTTCTGGCCACTCTTCCGTAAAGCCCAGCTCTGTGGAGTGTATGGCTTAAAGTGGTCCTATGGACAGATACTCCAATCTCCGCTGTGGAGCTTTGCAGCTCCTTCAGGGTTATCTTTGGTCTCTTTGTTGCCTCTGATTAATGCTCTCCTTGCCTGGTCCGTGAGTTTTGGTGGACGGCCCTCTCTTGGCAGGTTTGTTGTGGTGCCATATTCTTTCCATTTTTTTTATCATGGATTTAAAATGGTGCTCTGTGGGATGTTCAAAGTTTCAGATATTTTTTTATAACCCAACCCTGATCTGTACGCTCCAGGTCATCAGACTGGCCCTGGATCATGACCCAGGGCCAGTCTGATGACCTGGAGCGTATTCAGAACAGATCATGACCCAGGGCCAGTCTGATGACCTGGAGCGTATTCAGAACAGAGCATGACCCAGGGGCCAGTCTGATGACCTGGAGCGTATTCAGAACAGAGCATGACCCAGGGCCAGTCTGATGACCTGGAGCGTATTCAGAACAGATCATGACCCCAGGGCCAGTCTGATGACCTGGAGCGTATTCAGAACAGAGCATGACCCAGGGCCAGTCTGATGACCTGGAGCGTATTCAGAACAGATCATGACCCCAGGGCCAGTCTGATGACCTGGAGCGTATTCAGAACAGAGCATGACCCAGGGCCAGTCTGATGACCTGGAGCGTATTCAGAACAGAGCATGACCCAGGGCCAGTCTGATGACCTGGAGCGTATTCAGAACAGAGCATGACCCAGGGCCAGTCTGATGACCTGGAGCGTATTCAGAACAGATCATGACCCAGGGCCAGTCTGATGACCTGGAGTGTATTCAGAACAGATCATGACCCAGGGCCAGTCTGATGACCTGGAGTGTATTCAGAAGAGAGCATGACCCAGGGCCAGTCTGATGACCTGGAGCGTATTCAGAACAGATCATGACCCAGGGCCAGTCTGATGACCTGGAGTGTATTCAGAACAGAGCATGACCCAGGGCCAGTCTGATGACCTGGAGCGTATTCAGAACAGATCATGACCCCAGGGCCAGTCTGATGACCTGGAGTGTATTCAGAACAGAGCATGACCCAGGGGCCAGTCTGATGACCTGGAGTGTATTCAGAAGAGAGCATGACCCAGGGCCAGTCTGATGACCTGGAGCGTATTCAGAACAGAGCATGACCCAGGGCCAGTCTGATGACCTGGAGTGTATTCAGAAGAGAGCATGACCCAGGGCCAGTCTGATGACCTGGAGCGTATTCAGAACAGAGCATGACCCAGGGCCAGTCTGATGACCTGGAGCGTATTCAGAACAGATCATGACCCAGGGCCAGTCTGATGACCTGGAGCGTATTCAGAACAGAGCATGCCGCACCATCCTAGGAGGGTACTCCAGTTATACTGAGGCCCTTCAGACGCTGTCCCTACCCCGGCTTCCTGGAAGACGGACACAACTCTGCACTGACTTCGCCGTCAGCCTCCTAAAATCCCAATTCAGAGTCTGGCTACCCCCCTGACTGAATCACTGTGACGGGCAGGAACACCCTCAGCCGTAACTAACTGAACGGTACATGAGGTTACCAATCTATTATTTCTGCTCATTGATTCATGTCACTTTCAGACATTTTGTATGCTAATGATTTCAGTTTGGATTGAATGCTATATGAGTGTAATAAAACACACACACACACACACACACACACAAACACATCCACACACACACAAAGAGAGACTCACCCGGTTCTGACAGGGCCAGTACCCCTCTCTCCGGCGCGTCCTTCTTCCCCTCCTCCTCCTCCAGCCGGTACGAGTCGAAGCTAAAACTCTGCACTACACTGCTCTCTCTCTCCTCTCTCCCTCCCTGGCTCCATCCCTCTCTCTCCTCTCTCCCTCCCTGGCTCCATCCCTCTCTCTCCTCTCTCCCTCCCTGGCTCCATCCCTCTCTCTCCTCTCTCCCTCCCTGGCTCCATCCCTCTCTCTCCTCTCTCCCTCCCTGGCTCCATCCCTCTCTCTCCTCCCTCCCTCCCTGGCCCCATCCCTCTCTCTCCTCTCTCCCTCCCTGGCTCCATCCCTCTCTCTCCTCTCTCCCTCCCTGGCTCCATCCCTCTCTCTCATCTCTCCTCTCTCCCTGGCTCCATCCCTCTCTCTCCTCTCTCCCTCCCTGGCCCCATCTCTCTCTCTCCTCCCTCCATCCCTCTCTCCCCCCTCTCTCCTCAGGGGTCTGTGCTGGGGTCGGCCTCCGTCGCTCCACTCCTGCTGCACTCATTATACTACACTACACACACACACACACACACACACACACACACAAAGGAATACACACTCTTAACACTCTCCTTGCAAAACACACACTACACACACCCGGGAGCAAACATACTCACAACCACGACACAAACATACACACACACCTAGGCTACACAACCTTCCCAGCTAACAGCGGAGAGGAGAGGAGAGGAGAGGAGAGGAGAGGAGAGGAGAGGAGAGGAGAGGAGAGGAGAGGAGCGGAGCGGAGCGGAGCGGAGCGGAGCGGAGAGGAGAGGAGGCTGTGGGGTGATGGTGATCTGTAGAAAGAGACAACAGAACAACATCATAGAATTGTGTTAGACCTCCAGGAGGAGACAACAGAACAACATCATAGAATTGTGTTAGACCTCCAGGAGGAGACAACAGAACAACATGATAGAATTGTGTTAGACCTCCAGGAGGAGACAGCAGAACAACATCATAGAATTGTGTTAGACCTCCAGGAGGAGACAGCAGAACAACATGATAGAATTGTGTTAGACCTCCAGGAGGAGACAGCAGAAAGGTGATAGACCTCCAGGAGGAGACAGCAGAAAGGTGATAGACCTCCAGGAGGAGACGACAGAAAGGCTTTAGACCTCCAGGAGGAGACAGCAGAACAACATGATAGAATTGTGTTAGACCTCCAGGAGGAGACAGCAGAAAGGCGTTAGACCTCCAGGAGGAAACAACAGAAAGGCTTTAGACCTCCAGGAGGAAACAACAGAAAGGCGTTAGACCTCCAGGAGGAGACAACAGAACAACATGATAGAAAGGTGTTAGACCTCCAGGAGGAGACAACAGAACAACATGATATAATTGTGTTAGACCTCCAGGAGGAGACAGCAGAAAGGCGTTAGACCTCCAGGAGGAAACAACAGAAAGGCTTTAGACCTCCAGGAGGAAACAACAGAAAGGCGTTAGACCTCCAGGAGGAGACAACAGAAAGGTGATAGACCTCCAGGAGGAGACAACAGAACAACATGATAGAAAGGTGTTAGACCTCCAGGAGGAGACAACAGAACAACATGATAGAATTGTGTTAGACCTCCAGGAGGAGACAACAGAACAACCTGATATAATTGTGTTAGACCTCCAGGAGGAGACAACAGAACAACATGATAGAAAGGTGTTAGACCTCCAGGAGGTGTTAGGCCTACTGCTGCTAGGTAGCTCTCTCTGCTCTCTCCCTCCCCTCTGTCTGTCCTTGATTGCAGGAGTGAAGTCTGGTGTGCGGGAGTCAGGGTTCCAGCTGCAGCTCATTCACCATAATCACCTCAGCCTTTAAGACCCGGTCAAACTTACCACTCATCGTCAGATCATAGTCAAGACGACCATATATTTGGAACCTGACTCCTGCCTCCGCTTCACTCCTGCCACCACCATCCTGCTCTCCAATACCGGACCTCTCTTTTGGACTCATCACGGACACTAGGACATTACGGTACCACACCTGCCCTGATCTGGATCTGTTACCCTCCCTGTAACCTGGACTTGCTCTTCCCATATATTTGGAAACCTGGACTTTGAACATTGTAAATAAACCTGTTAAAACTTCTATGGCTTCGTGTACTTGTCTGCATTTGGGTTCTTATCCAGTTAAATCATAACAGTATGATCTGACCAACATGAACCCAGCAGACAGTAGCTCGGATACCACCCCAGAGTGCACTGAAATTTGGACTGCCATAGCCAATAGGGCATTTTACTTGGCCAACATGATACCCTGTTTAAGACGATTGCTGAGGACAGTCAGGTGCTGCTTAATCAGGTTCAATTACTCACCAATCAAGTGTCTGCCCTTACTACCCCTTCAGCCCAGATCAGAGAGCCTTTTGTTCCTGCTCCAGAGCGCTATGACGGGAACATGGGAACCTGTGGCGATTTTTTGACTCAATGCTCGTTAGTGTTTGAACAACAGCCCCTCACCTACGCCTCAGAAAGAGCCCGTATTGCCTACCTTATTAACTCTACTAGCGGTTCCGCTCGTGCCTGGGGATCCGCGGTATGGGAGAGTCAGTCGGACATTTGCAACGCTTACGTTGCCTTCACCACGGAGATGAGGAAGGTTTTTGACCACCCCCGTACGAGGCAAGGAGGCTGCGAAACGGTTGTTCTCTCTTCGACAGGGGGCTCGTAGTGTGGCGGAGATGGCAGTGGAGTTTCGGACTTTAGCAGCAGTGAGTGGTTGGAATGACGAGGCATTACAAGGAGTGTTCATCAATGCTTTGTCTGAGACTTTAAAAGATGAATTGGTGTCATATGATGAATCGGCTACGCTGGATAATCTTATTTCACTCACTATCAGGTTGATAATCGGATTCGGGAGCGCCGCGGGAGAGGAGTGTTAGTTCCAAGCAACCTGTCTGTCATCAACAAACTCCTCCCTGCATCTTCCCTACGGAGAAAGCCGTGTCTTCCCCGAGTCGATACGAGGAGCACTGAACCCGAAGCCATGGAGGTGGGTCGTGCACGGTTGTCCTCAGAGGAGCGTGCACGTCGTATTCAGGCTCGGGTCTGCCTGTATTGTGGAGAAGCTGGTCATTTCGTTCCTTCCTGCCCAGTTCGTCCGGGGAAAAGGGCCGGCTCATCATTAATGGGAGAAGTTTTGGTGAGCCGAGCAGCGGATTCTTCCTCTTCTCCCCGCATTCTGCTCCAGGCATCCCTCCAGTGGCAGTCCCAGAATTTCTCTGTTAGTGCGCTGATTGACTCTGGTGCCGACGAAAGCTTTTTGGATAGAGAGTGGGCTCAACAAATGGATTTGGAGACTGTTCCTATGGACTGTCCGCTGCAGGCTAAGGGTCTAAATGGACAATTGTTGACCCGTATTACCCATCAAACTGTTCCTGTTTGTCTTAGAGTGTCGGGAAATCATCAGGAGAACATTCAATTCCATATTATCGACTGCCCACAGACACCCCTGGTCCTTGGTATCCCCTGGCTCATAAGACACAATCCACACATTGATTGGGTGACAGGTAACATTGTTTCATGGAGCACATTTTGTCATGTGAATTGTTTGTGTTCTGCTCAGACTCCTGCCAGTACTGTGCCTCAACCTCCACTGGAGTCCATGGATCTCTCTGCTGTCCCTGACGCGTATCATGACCTGGCATCCATTTTCTGCAAACACAGAGCTACTTCTCTTCCTCCTCACCGGCCTTACGACTGCGCCATTGACCTCCAGCCAGGAGCCCCGCTCCCCAGCAGTCGCCTGTACAATCTCTCCCGGCCGGAGACGGAGGCTATGGAGAACTACATTCGGGACTCCTTGGCGGCAGGTATTATGCGTCCTTCCTCGTCACCTGTAGGAGCGGGATTCTTTTTGTTGCTAAGAAGGATAAGACCCTCAGACCCTGTATTGATTACCGTGGTCTTAACAACATCACCATTAAGAACAAGTATTCTCTGCCTTTGATTAATTCTGCTTTTCCCCTCCTTCATGGTGCTACCATCTTTACGAAACTGGATCTACGAAATGCGTATCACCTGGTGCGCATTCGTAAGGGTGATGAATGGAAGACTGCCTTCAACACACCCTTGGGACATTTTGAGTATCTGGTTATGCCTTTTGGGTTGTCCAATGCCCCTGCTGTTTTTCAGGCACTAGTCAATGATGTCCTTCGGGACATGTTGAATCGGTTTGTTTTTGTCTATCTGGATGATATCTTGATTTTCTCAGAGTCCTCCCAGGAACATGAACTACATGTGCGCCAGGTGTTGCAAAGGTTGTTGGAGAACAAACTGTTTGTGAAGATGGAGAAATGTGAATTTCATGTGTCTGAGACCTCTTTTTTGGGTTACATCATAGCTCAGGGGGAGTTGCGGATGGACCCAGCTAAGATCTCTGCTGTCACGGACTGGCCAGCTCCCTCTACCCGCAAAACAACTTCAACGATTCCTGGGGTTTGCGAACTTCTATAGGAGGTTCATCAAGGACTACAGCCGCATTGCGGCGCCACTCACCGCTCTCACCTCCATCTCACGACCGTTCGCTTGGAATGAAGGGGCCGAATCAGCGTTCGAAGAACTGAAACATCGCTTCGCCTCGGCTCCCATTCTGATGCAGCCGGACCCCGACCGCCAGTTTGTCGTGGGAGGTGGATGCATCCGACACTGGGGTAGGTGCAGTGTTGTCACAACGTTCTCCTGAAGATAACAAACTGCATCCCTGTGCTTTTCTCTCAAGGAAACTTTCTCAGGCAGAGAGGAATTATGATGTTGGCAATCGTGAACTGCTCGCCGTTAAGCTGGCTCTCGAGGAGTGGCGACATTGGTTGGAGGAGGCGGAACAACCCTTCATCGTTTGGACGGATCATAAGAATCTGGCTTACCTCCAGTCAGCGAAGCAGCTCAACCCCCGTCAAGCCAGGTGGGCACTATTTTTTGGGAGATTCAATTTTTCTCTGTCTTACCGTCCTGGGTCACGCAACGTCAAGCCTGACGCCCTGTCTCGTGTTCATTCGGCTGTTGATACTGGTAGTAACCCTGAACCCATTTTGCCTCCTACCTGCAGTATTGCAGTCATCACATGTGACATCGAGGGGATTGTTAGACAGGCTCAACATCATCAAGCTGACCCTGGGAGGGGTCCTCCTAACCGGATGTTTGTCCCTGAGTCTGCTCGCTCCCAGGTACTTCAGTGGGCTCACTCGTCTCCCCTTACCTGTCACCCTGGAGTTTCGCGGACCCTTGACTTTGTGCGACGTAAGTTCTGGTGGGCCACGATGGAGGCGGACACTCGAGCCTTCATTGCTGCTTGTACGGTATGTGCACGAAGTAAGAACTCCACCCAGGCCAGCGCTGGTCATCTACGACCTCTACCTATACCCAGCCGGCCCTGGTCGCATATCGCTATGGATTTTGTCACTGGACTTCCCCCTCGTCTGGTAAGACTGTCATTCTTACGGTGATTGATCGTTTTTCTAAGTTCGCTCATTTTTTGGCCCTACCTAAACTGCCTACTGCCAGAGAGACGGCTGATATTTTGGTTGAACATGTGTTCCGCTCTCATGGTCTACCCACGGATATTGTCTCTGACAGGGGTCCCCAGTTTGTCTCCCAGGTGTGGAAAGCTTTCTGTAAAGCTTTGGGCATTACATCCAGCCTGTCCTCTGGATATCACCCCCAGACCAACGGGCAAGCCGAGAGAGCGAACCAGGAGATGGAGACCGCTCTTCGCTGTGTCACTGGGTCTAACCCTGGGTCATGGAGCTCCATGCTCCCCTGGGTGGAATATGCTCATAACACCTTGACTAACGCTTCCTCTGGTTTGTCTCCTTTTCTGTGTGCTCTGGGTTATCAACCTCCCCTGTTCCCTTCCCAAGAGAGGGAACTGGCGGTACCCTCGGTGCAGTC
>NW_025534251.1:52500-72500 GCF_020615455.1 Coregonus clupeaformis
AATATAAAATACACCAAGTACAAAATAGCAAAATATGCATAAAAAGTAAGTCTGACAGACAGAGCAGTAAACAACTTTAACTTTTTGTGAAATAAACAATAATTAATTTCCCTCCCTCTCAGGCCCACCTGGCACCTCCACCACATGACCTCTGCCCTCTGCCCTCTGCCCTCTGGCGGCTCCTCACTGAGGGAACACAGAACCACATGACCTCTGACCTCTGCCCTCTGGCGGCTCCTCACTGAGGGAACACAGAACCACATGACGTCAGTCCTCTGCCCTCTGGCGGCTCCTCACTGAGGGAACACAGAACCACATGACGTCAGTCCTCTGCCCTCTGGCGGCTCCTCACTGAGGGAACACAGAACCACATGACGTCAGTCCTCTGCCCTCTGGCGGCTCCTCACTGAGGGAACACAGAACCACATGACGTCAGTCCTCTGCCCTCTGGCGGCTCCTCACTGAGGGAACACAGAACCACATGACGTCCCAGTCCTCTGCCCTCTGGCGGCTCCTCACTGAGGGAACACAGAACCACATGACGTCAGTCCTCTGCCCTCTGGCAGCTCCTCACTGAGGGAACACAGAACCACATGACGTCAGTCCTCTGCCCTCTGGCGGCTCCTCACTGAGGGAACACAGAACCACATGACGTCAGTCCTCTGCCCTCTGGCGGCTCCTCACTGAGGGAACACAGAACCACATGACGTCAGTCCTCTGCCCTCTGGCGGCTCCTCACTGAGGGAACACAGAACACACACCAGCCCAACACCTGACTTTTTAGACCCACTTCAAAACAAGGCCTGTGTTTCGTGCAGGCTTACCCTGGCGTGACGTTTTGATAACCATGGTAAATCTCTCTCGGACAAGGTGACTTTTATCAATATATTAGTCTATATTTACTCTCAGATGTTAAAATGCTAATTAGCATCAAGTAGACATCGTGCAAGACTACAAATCCCTGCAAGATCCTGCGTGTCATCTCTAGTGGACATCTTCGCTGTCAGCTAACTAGCTACAAGCTACCTTGATCCCAAAAAAAAAACAACGAAATATATATTGAACATTTACATTTACCGTACCATATTTTATTTAACTAATATTTGAATGTCTTATTTATGCATTTGGTCTTGTGTCTTGTACATAATACTATCCTAGTAGCAGTCAGATATGTACAATGTGCCGTGGATACTAGGCTCGTTTTTTTGTTGTTGTTGCAAAGAAGCTATATAGCTAGCTAGCTACCTGGATGATATTAGCAACGTAGCCTTATTTTACCAGATCCTCTTCTCCTTCAGCCGGACTATATTTAATCCCTTATCATTTCAGCCCAACTACATGAACAAGGTCAAATTTATTTCAATTCATGGTGTCAGAAATGCACTGCTGTATTAAAGCAATTCAGAACTAACTGGTTCACGTGTTCTGTTGCAGATTCAAAAACCAGATTACCTCATTGCAGAATGTATCCATAATCATGGATGATAAAGCATATTTATTTGACAAGAATGCACCTAAATCACCCAATCAATCACGTCAAAGACCTGAACTCCAACAATTACAATTGTTTTAATGAAATCAAAATAGCCGACAATCCATACATATACTTTTATACATAATATAACATATAACCATCTGACTTTAAGTAAAGATTAAAGGAATTATTAATCAAACCTGGGACATCGAAGAGCACCAAATGAACTATTATTACTAACCTGGGACATAGAGCACCATGTGAACTATTATTACTAACCTGGGACATAGAGCACCATATTAACTATTATTACTAACCTGGGACATAGAGCACCATATTAACTATTATTACTAACCTGGGACATAGAGCACCATATTAACTATTATTACTAACCTGGGACATAGAGCACCATATTAACTATTATTACTAACCTGGGACATAGAGCACCATATTAACTATTATTACTAACCTGGGACATAGAGCACCATATTAACTATTATTACTAACCTGGGACATAGAGCACCATATTAACTATTATTACTAACCTGGGACATAGAGCACCATATTAACTATTATTACTAACCTGGGACATAGAGCACCATATTAACTATTATTACTAACCTGGGACATAGAGCACCATGTGAACTATTATTACTAACCTGGGACATAGAGCACCATATTAACTATTATTACTAACCTGGGACATAGAGCACCATATTAACTATTATTACTAACCTGGGACATAGAGCACCATGTGAACTATTATTACTAACCTGGGACATAGAGCACCATATTAACTATTATTACTAACCTGGGACATAGAGCACCATATTAACTATTATTACTAACCTGGGACATAGAGCACCATATTAACTATTATTACTAACCTGGGACATAGAGCACCATATTAACTATTATTACTAACCTGGGACATAGAGCACCATATTAACTATTATTACTAACCTGGGACATAGAGCACCATATTAACTATTATTACTAACCTGGGACATAGAGCACCATATTAACTATTATTACTAACCTGGGACAT
The DNA here is from genome assembly GCF_020615455.1 of Coregonus clupeaformis. NCBI lineage: Eukaryota > Metazoa > Chordata > Actinopteri > Salmoniformes > Salmonidae > Coregonus > Coregonus clupeaformis. Next base: position 55,023 of record NW_025534251.1, read on the forward strand.
AGAGCACCATATTAACTATTATTACTAACCTGGGACATAGAGCACCATGTGAACTATTATTACTAACCTGGGACATAGAGCACCATATTAACTATTATTACTAACCTGGGACATAGAGCACCATATTAACTATTATTACTAACCTGGGACATAGAGCACCATGTGAACTATTATTACTAACCTGGGACATAGAGCACCATATTAACTATTATTACTAACCTGGGACATAGAGCACCATATTAACTATTATTACTAACCTGGGACATAGAGCACCATGTGAACTATTATTACTAACCTGGGACATAGAGCACCATATTAACTATTATTACTAACCTGGGACATAGAGCACCATATGAACTATTATTACTAACCTGGGACATAGAGCACCATATTAACTATTATTACTAACCTGGGACATAGAGCACCATGTGAACTATTATTACTAACCTGGGACATAGAGCACCATATTAACTATTATTACTAACCTGGGACATAGAGCAGTTGCCATACCAGGCAGTGATGCAACCAGTCAGGATGCTCTCGATGGTGCAGCTGTAGAACCTTTTGAGGATCTGAGGACCCATGCCAAATCTTTTCAGTCTCCTTAGGGGGAATACTAACCTAGGGAACCACTGCGCCACTCCTGAGTGGCGCAGTGGTCTAAGGCACTGCATAGCAGTGCTAACTGGGCCACTAGAGATCCTGATTCGAATCCAGGCTCTGTCGCAGCCGGCCGCGACCGGGAGACTCATGGGCGGCGCACAATTGGCCCAGCGTCGTCCAGGGTAGGGGAGGGAATGGCCGGCAGGGATGTAGCTCAGTTGATAGAGCATGGCGTTTGCAACGCCAGGGTTGTGGGTTCGATTCCCACGGGGGGCCAGTATAAAAAAATATATATATGTATTCACTAACTGTAAGTCGCTCTGGATAAGAGCGTCTGCTAAATGACTAAAATGTAAATGTAAAATGAATAGGTTTTGTCGTGCCCTCTTCACGACTGTCTTGGTGTGTTTGGACCATGATTGTTCGTTGGTGATGTGGACACCAAGGAACTTGAAGCTCTCAACCTGTTCCACTACAGACCCGTCGATGAGAATGGGGGCGTGCTCGGTCCTCTTCTTTTTCCTGTAGTCCACAATCATCTCCTTTGTCTTGGTCACGTTGAGGGAGAGGTTGTTATCCTGGCACCACACGGCCAGGTCTCTGACCTCCTCCCTATAGGCTGTCTCCTCGTTGTCGGTAATCAGGCCTACCACTGTTGTGTCGTCGGCAAACTTAATGATGGTGTTGGAGTCGTGCCTGGCCATGCAGTCATGGGTGAACAGGGAGTACAGGAGGGGACTGAGCACGCACCCCTGAGGGGCCCCCGTGTTGAGGATCAGCGTGGCGGATGTGTTGTTACCTACCCTTACCACCTGGGGGCAGCCCGTCAGGAAGTCCAGGATCCAGTTGCAGAGGGAGGTGTTTAGTCCCAGGGTCCTTAGCTTAGTGATGAGCTTTGAGGGCACTATGGTGTTGAACACTGAGCTGTAGTCAATGAATAGCATTCTCACGTAGGTGTTCCTCTTGTCCAGGTGGGAAAGGGCAGTGTGGAGCGCCATAGAGATTGCATCATCTGTGGAACTGTTGGGGCGATATGCAAATTGGAGTGGGTCTACCACAGCATTCAGTCTGAACCCCAGAGGACAGCATTACACAGGTGGAAAAAGGTAGAAAACAGTACACAACAACACTTTAAAACGTGTTACTGAGTCTAGATGTTGTCACATCAGGAGAAGAACAGTTACTGAGTCTAGATGTTATCACATCAGGAGAAGAACAGTTACTGAGTCTAGATGTTATCACATCAGGAGAAGAACAGTTACTGAGTCTAGATGTTATCACATCAGGAGAAGAACAGTTACTGAGTCTAGATGTTGTCACATCAGGAGAAGAACAGTTACTGAGTCTAGATGTTATCACATCAGGAGAAGAACAGTTACTGAGTCTAGATGTTATCACATCAGGAGAAGAACAGTTACTGAGTCTAGATGTTCTCACATCAGGAGAAGAACAGTTACTGAGTCTAGATGTTATCACATCAGGAGAAGAACAGTTACTGAGTCTAGATGTTATCACATCAGGAGAAGAACAGTTACTGAGTCTAGATGTTATCACATCAGGAGAAGAACAGTTACTGAGTCTAGATGTTATCACATCAGGAGAAGGACAGTTACTGAGTCTAGATGTTATCACATCAGGAGAAGAACAGTTACTGAGTCTAGATGTTATCACATCAGGAGAAGAACAGTTACTGAGTCTAGATGTTATCACATCAGGAGAAGAACAGTTACTGAGTCTAGATGTTATCACATCAGGAGAAGAACAGTTACTGAGTCTAGATGTTATCACATCAGGAGAAGAACAGTTACTGAGTCTAGATGTTATCACATCAGGAGAACAGTTACTGAGTCTAGATGTTATCACATCAGGAGAAGAACAGTTACTGAGTCTAGATGTTATCACATCAGGAGAACAGTTACTGAGTCTAGATGTTATCACATCAGGAGAAGAACAGTTACTGATTCTAGATGTTATCACATCAGGAGAAGAACAGTTACTGAGTCTAGATGTTATCACATCAGGAGAAGAACAGTTACTGAGTCTAGATGTTATCACATCAGGAGAAGAACAGTTACTGAGTCTAGATGTTATCACATCAGGAGAAGAACAGTTACTGAGTCTAGATGTTATCACATCAGGAGAACAGTTACTGGGTCTAGATGTTATCACATCAGGAGAAGAACAGTTACTGAGTCTAGATGTTATCCATCAGGAGAAGGACAGTTACTGAGTCTAGATGTAATGTCATCAAGAGAATAACAGTTACTGAGTCTAGATGTTATCACATCAGGAGAAGAACAGTTACTGAGTCTAGATGTTATCACATCAGGAGAACAGTTACTGAGTCTAGATGTTATCACATCAGGAGAAGAACAGTTACTGAGTCTAGATGTTATCACATCAGGAGAACAGTTACTGAGTCTAGATGTTATCACATCAGGAGAAGAACAGTTACTGAGTCTAGATGTTATCACATCAGGAGAAGAACAGTTACTGAGTCTAGATGTTATCACATCAGGAGAACAGTTACTGAGTCTAGATGTTATCACATCAGGAGAAGAACAGTTACTGAGTCTAGATGTTATCACATCAGGAGAAGAACAGTTACTGAGTCTAGATGTAATGACATCAAGAGAATAACAGTTACTGAGTCTAGATGTTATCACATCAGGAGAAGAACAGTTACTGAGTCTAGATGTTATCACATCAGGAGAACAGTTACTGAGTCTAGATGTTATTATATCAGGAGAAGAACAGTTACTGAGTCTAGATGTTATCACATCAGGAGAAGAACAGTTACTGAGTCTAGATGTTATCACATCAGGAGAAGAACAGTTACTGAGTCTAGATGTTCTCACATCAGGAGAAGAACAGTTACTGAGTCTAGATGTTATCACATCAGGAGAAGAACAGTTACTGAGTCTAGATGTTATCACATAAGGAGAAGAACAGTTACTGAGTCTAGATGTTATCACATCAGGAGAAGAACAGTTACTGAGTCTAGATGTTATCACATCAGGAGAAGAACAGTTACTGAGTCTAGATGTTATCACAACAGGAGAAGAACAGTTACTGAGTCTAGATGTTATCACATCAGGAGAAGAACAGTTACTGAGTCTAGATGTAATGACATCAAGGGAATAACAGTTACTGAGTCTAGATGTTATCACATCAGGAGAAGAACAGTTACTGAGTCTAGATGTTATCACATCAGGAGAACAGTTACTGAGTCTAGATGTTATCACATCAGGAGAAGAACAGTTACTGAGTCTAGATGTTATCACATCAGGAGAAGAACAGTTACTGAGTCTAGATGTTATCACATCAGGAGAAGAACAGTTACTGAGTCTAGATGTTATCACATCAGGAGAAGAACAGTTACTGAGTCTAGATGTAATGACATCAAGAGAATAACAGTTACTGAGTCTAGATGTTATCACATCAGGAGAAGAACAGTTACTGAGTCTAGATGTTATCACATCAGGAGAACAGTTACTGAGTCTAGATGTTATTATATCAGGAGAAGAACAGTTACTGAGTCTAGATGTTATCACATCAGGAGAAGAACAGTTACTGAGTCTAGATGTTATCACATCAGGAGAAGAACAGTTACTGAGTCTAGATGTTATCACATCAGGAGAAGAACAGTTACTGAGTCTAGATGTTATCACATCAGGAGAAGAACAGTTACTGAGTCTAGATGTTATCACATCAGGAGAAGAACAGTTACTGAGTCTAGATGTTATCACATCAGGAGAAGAACAGTTACTGAGTCTAGATGTTCTCACATCAGGAGAAGAACAGTTACTGAGTCTAGATGTTCTCACATCAGGAGAACAGTTACTGAGTCTAGATGTTATCACATCAGGAGAAGAACAGTTACTGAGTCTAGATGTTATCACATCAGGAGAAGAACAGTTACTGAGTCTAGATGTTATCACATCAAGAGAAGAACAGTTACTGAGTCTAGATGTTATCACATCAGGAGAAGAACAGTTACTGAGTCTAGATGTTATCACATCAGGAGAAGAACAGTTACTGAGTCTAGATGTTATCACATCAGGAGAAGGACAGTTACTGAGTCTAGATGTTATCACATCAAGAGAACAGTTACTGAGTCTAGATGTTATCACATCAGGAGAAGAACAGTTACTGAGTCTAGATGTTATCACATCAGGAGAAGAACAGTTACTGAGTCTAGATGTTATGACATCAGGAGAACAGTTACTGAGTCTAGATGTTATGACATCAGGAGAAGAACAGTTACTGAGTCTAGATGTTATGACATCAGGAGAACAGTTACTGAGTCTAGATGTTATGACATCAGGAGAAGAACAGTTACTGAGTCTAGATGTTCTCACATCAGGAGAAGAACAGTTACTGAGTCTAGATGTTATCACATCAGGAGAAGAACAGTTACTGAGTCTAGATGTTATCACATCAGGAGAAGAACAGTTACTGAGTCTAGATGTTATGACATCAGGAGAAGAACAGTTACTGAGTCTAGATGTTCTCACATCAGGAGAAGAACAGTTACTGAGTCTAGATGTTCTCACATCAGGAGAAGAACAGTTACTGAGTCTAGATGTTATCACATCAGGAGAAGAACAGTTACTGAGTCTAGATGTTATCACATCAGGAGAAGAACAGTTACTGAGTCTAGATGTTATCACATCAGGAGAAGAACAGTTACTGAGTCTAGATGTTATGACATCAGGAGAACAGTTACTGAGTCTAGATGTTATGACATCAGGAGAAGAACAGTTACTGAGTAGATGTTCTCACATCAGGAGAAGAACAGTTACTGAGTCTAGATGTTATCACATCAGGAGAAGAACAGTTACTGAGTCTAGATGTTATCACATCAGGAGAAGAACAGTTACTGAGTCTAGATGTTATCACATCAGGAGAAGAACAGTTACTGAGTCTAGATGTTATCACATCAGGAGAAGAACTGTTACTGAGTCTAGATGTTATCACATCAGGAGAAGAACATTTACTGAGTCTAGATGTTATCACATCAGGAGAAGAACAGTTACTGAGTCTAGATGTTCTCACATCAGGAGAAGAACAGTTACTGAGTCTAGATGTTCTCACATCAGGAGAAGAACAGTTACTGAGTCTAGATGTTATCACATCAGGAGAAGAACAGTTACTGAGTCTAGATGTTCTCACATCAGGAGAAGAACAGTTACTGAGTCTAGATGTTCTCACATCAGGAGAAGAACAGTTACTGAGTCTAGATGTTATCACATCAGGAGAATAACTGTTACTGAGTCTAGATGTTATCACATCAGGAGAAGAACAGTTACTGAGTCTAGATGTTCTCACATCAGGAGAAGAACAGTTACTGAGTCTAGATGTTCTCACATCAGGAGAAGAACAGTTACTGAGTCTAGATGTTATCACATCAGGAGAAGAACAGTTACTGAGTCTAGATGTTATCACATCAGGAGAAGAACAGTTACTGAGTCTAGATGTTCTCACATCAGGAGAAGAACAGTTACTGAGTCTAGATGTTCTCACATCAGGAGAAGAACAGTTACTGAGTCTATATGTTATCACATCAGGAGAAGAACAGTTACTGAGTCTAGATGTTATCACATCAGGAGAAGAACAGTTACTGAGTCTAGATGTTATCACATCAGGTGAAGAACAGTTACTGAGTCTAGATGTTATCACATCAGGAGAAGAACAGTTACTGAGTCTAGATGTTCTCACATCAGGAGAAGAACAGTTACTGAGTCTAGATGTTATCACATCAGGAGAACAGTTACTGAGTCTAGATGTTATCACATCAGGAGAACAGTTACTGAGTCTAGATGTTATCACATCAGGAGAACCGTTACTGAGTCTAGATGTTATCACATCAGGAGAAGAACAAGTGAAGGAAGCAGCATAGGGGTAGGACTGAATGTAGGGTGGCTTTATAGAGAACATGGAGAGTTCCAAAGTGTCCGAAGTTTAATATAATCTGTCAGTCAAGGCGAGCTCACGAATATCCTGTCCCCTCCCACTCAGCCTGATCTTTCAGGCCTCCTGATAGTTAAACACGAGAGAAAAGGTACAATGTCTTCAATTTGGATGCATTTTAATAGCTTGAACACTTAGGAAATAGGATGACTGTGCAGAACCTTTAATGTTGTGGTCATTCAAAGGCTATTTTAACTTAGGAAATAGGATGACTGTGCAGAACCTTTAATGTTGTGGTCATTCAAAATGCTATTTTAACTTAGGAAATAGGATGACTGTGCAGAACCTTTAATGTTGTGGTCAATCAAAGGCTATTTTAACTTAGGAAATAGGATGACTGTGCAGAACCTTTAATGTTGTGGTCATTCAAAGGCTATTTTAACTTAGGAAATAGGATGACTGTGCAGAACCTTTAATGTTGTGAAAGTAGTGCTCGATAGCCAAAGCGGGTCCCCTGATAATGACGTACTACATCACGTGGAGCAGGGTTAGTTACGCTTCCACCTGCCACTGCAGGAATATCTATTCAATGTTTATGTATTCATTTTGGTTGGTTCAAGTCAGAGGTCAATAAGGTGTCAATGGCGACAGCTAGTCTTTACTGGGATAAGGTGTAATGTCATGGCGACAGCTAGTCTTACCGGGATAAGGTGTAATGTCATGGCGACAGCTAGTCTTACCAGGATAAGGTGTAATGTGATGGCGACAGCTAGTCTTACCGGGATAAGGTGTACTGTCATGGCGACAGCTAGTCTTACCGGGATAAGGTGTAATGTCATGGCGACAGCTAGTCTTACTGGGATAAGGTGTAATGTCATGGCGACAGCTAGTCTTACCGGGATAAGGTGTACTGTCATGGCGACAGCTAGTCTTACCGGGATAAGGTGTAATGTCATGGCGACAGCTAGTCTTACTGGGATAAGGTGTAATGTCATGGCGACAGCTAGTCTTACCGGGATAAGGTGTAATGTCATGGCGACAGCTAGTCTTACCGGGATAAGGTGTAATGTCATGGCGACAGCTAGTCTTACTGGGATAAGGTGTAATGTCATGGCGACAGCTAGTCTTACCGGGATAAGGTGTAATGTCATGGCGACAGCTAGTCTTACTGGGATAAGGTGTAATGTCATGGCGACAGCTAGTCTTACCGGGATAAGGTGTAATGTCATGGCGACAGCTAGTCTTACCGGGATAAGGTGTAATGTCATGGCGACAGCTAGTCTTACCGGGATAAGGTGTAATGTCATGGCGACAGCTAGTCTTACCGGGATAAGGTGTAATGTCATGGCGACAGCTAGTCTTACCGGGATAAGGTGTAATGTCATGGCGACAGCTAGTCTTACTGGGATAAGGTGTAATGTCATGGCGACAGCTAGTCTTACCGGGATAAGGTGTAATGTCATGGCGACAGCTAGTCTTACTGGGATAAGGTGTAATGTCACGGCGACAGCTAGTCTTACCGGGATAAGGTGTAATGTCATGGCGACAGCTAGTCTTACCGGGATAAGGTGTAATGTCATGGCAACAGCTAGTCTTACTGGGATAAGGTGTAATGTCATGGCGACAGCTAGTCTTACCGGGATAAGGTGTAATGTCATGGCGACAGCTAGTCTTACCGGGATAAGGTGTAATGTCATGGCGACAGCTAGTCTTACTGGGATAAGGTGTAATGTCATGGCGACAGCTAGTCTTACCGGGATAAGGTGTAATGTCATGGCGACAGCTAGTCTTACTGGGATAAGGTGTAATGTCATGGCGACAGCTAGTCTTACCGGGATAAGGTGTAATGTCATGGCGACAGCTAGTCTTACCGGGATAAGGTGTAATGTCATGGCGACAGCTAGTCTTACTGGGATAAGGTGTAATGTCATGGCGACAGCTAGTCTTACTGGGATAAGGTGTAATGTCATGGCGACAGCTAGTCTTACCGGGATAAGGTGTAATGTCATGGCGACAGCTGGTCTTTACTGGGATAAGGTGTAATGTCATGGCGACAGCTAGTCTTACCGGGATAAGGTGTAATGTCATGGCGACAGCTAGTCTTACCGGGATAAGGTGTAATGTCATGGCGACAGCTAGTCTTACCGGGATAAGGTGTAATGTCATGGCGACAGCTCTCACAACAACACCAGGTGTTCTTCATTCTGCTCTAGACTCTCACAACAACACCAGGTGTTCTTCATTCTGCTCTAGGGTCTCACAACAACACCAGGTGTTCTTCATTCTGCTCTAGACTCTCACAACAACACCAGGTGTTCTTCATTCTGCTCTAGACTCTCACAACAACACCAGGTGTTCTTCATTCTGCTCTAGACTCTCACAACAACACCAGGTGTTCTTCATTCTGCTCTAGACTCTCACAACAACACCAGGTGTTCTTCATTCTGCTCTAGACTCTCACAACAACACCAGGTGTTCTTCATTCTGCTCTAGACTCTCACAACAACACCAGGTGTTCTTCATTCTGCTCTAGACTCTCACAACAACACTAGGTGTTCTTCATTTTGCTCTAGACTCTCACAACAACACCAGGTGTTCTTCATTCTGCTCTAGACTCTCACAACAACACCAGGTGTTCTTCATTCTGCTCTAGACTCTCACAACAACACTAGGTGTTCTTCATTCTGCTCTAGACTCTCACAACAACACCAGGTGTTCTTCGTTCTGCTCTAGACTCTCACAACAACACCAGGTGTTCTTCATTTTGCTCTAGACTCTCACAACAACACCAGGTGTTCTTCATTCTGCTCTAGACTCTCACAACAACACCAGGTGTTCTTCATTCTGCTCTAGACTCTCACAACAACACTAGGTGTTCTTCATTCTGCTCTAGACTCTCACAACAACACCAGGTGTTCTTCATTCTGCTCTAGACTCTCACAACAACACCAGGTGTTCTTCATTCTGCTCTAGGGTCTCACAACAACACCAGGTGTTCTTCATTCTGCTCTAGACTCTCACAACAACACCAGGTGTTCTTCATTCTGCTCTAGACTCTCACAACAACACCAGGTGTTCTTCATTCTGCTCTAGACTCTCACAACAACACCAGGTGTTCTTCATTCTGCTCTAGACTCTCAAACAACACCAAGTGTTCTTCATTCTGCTCTAGACTCTCACAACAACACCAGGTGTTCTTCATTCTGCTCTAGACTCTCACAACAACACTAGGTGTTCTTCATTTAGCTCTAGACTCTCACAACAACACCAGGTGTTCTTCATTCTGCTCTAGACTCTCACAACAACACCAGGTGTTCTTCATTCTGCTCTAGACTCTCACAACAACACTAGGTGTTCTTCATTCTGCTCTAGACTCTCACAACAACACCAGGTGTTCTTCATTCTGCTCTAGACTCTCACAACAACACCAGGTGTTCTTCATTCTGCTCTAGGGTCTCACAACAACACCAGGTGTTCTTCATTCTGCTCTAGACTCTCACAACAACACCAGGTGTTCTTCATTCTGCTCTAGACTCTCACAACAACACCAAGTGTTCTTCATTCTGCTCTAGACTCTCACAACAACACCAGGTGTTCTTCATTCTGCTCTAGACTCTCACAACAACACTAGGTGTTCTTCATTTAGCTCTAGACTCTCACAACAACACCAGGTGTTCTTCATTCTGCTCTAGACTCTCACAACAACACCAGGTGTTCTTCATTCTGCTCTAGACTCTCACAACAACACTAGGTGTTCTTCATTCTGCTCTAGACTCTCACAACAACACCAGGTGTTCTTCATTCTGCTCTAGACTCTCACAACAACACCAGGTGTTCTTCATTCTGCTCTAGGGTCTCACAACAACACCAGGTGTTCTTCATTCTGCTCTAGACTATCACAACAACACCAGGTGTTCTTCATTCTGCTCTAGACTCTCACAACAACACCAGGTGTTCTTCATTCTGCTCTAGGGTCTCACAACAACACCAGGTGTTCTTCATTCTGCTCTAGACTCTCACAACAACACCAGGTGTTCTTCATTCTGCTCTAGACTCTCACAACAACACCAGGTGTTCTTCATTCTGCTCTAGACTCTCACAACAACACCAGGTGTTCTTCATTCTGCTCTAGACTCTCACAACAACACCAGGTGTTCTTCATTCTGCTCTAGATTCTCACAACAACACCAGGTGTTCTTCATTCTGCTCTAGACTCTCACAACAACACCAGGTGTTCTTCATTCTGCTCTAGACTCTCACAACAACACTACGTGTTCTTCATTCTGCTCTAGACTCTCACAACAACACCAGGTGTTCTTCATTCTGCTCTAGACTCTCACAACAACACTAGGTGTTCTTCATTCTGCTCTAGACTCTCACAACAACACTAGGTGTTCTTCATTCTGCTCTAGACTCTCACAACAACACCAGGTGTTCTTCGTTCTGCTCTAGACTCTCACAACAACACCAGGTGTTCTTCATTTTGCTCTAGACTCTCACAACAACACCAGGTGTTCTTCATTCTGCTCTAGACTCTCACAACAACACCAGGTGTTCTTCATTCTGCTCTAGACTCTCACAACAACACTAGGTGTTCTTCATTCTGCTCTAGACTCTCACAACAACACCAGGTGTTCTTCATTCTGCTCTAGACTCTCACAACAACACCAGGTGTTCTTCATTCTGCTCTAGGGTCTCACAGCAACACCAGGTGTTCTTCATTCTGCTCTAGACTCTCACAACAACACCAGGTGTTCTTCATTCTGCTCTAGACTCTCACAACAACACCAGGTGTTCTTCATTCTGCTCTAGACTCTCACAACAACACCAGGTGTTCTTCATTCTGCTCTAGACTCTCACAACAACACCAAGTGTTCTTCATTCTGCTCTAGACTCTCACAACAACACCAGGTGTTCTTCATTCTGCTCTAGACTCTCACAACAACACTAGGTGTTCTTCATTTAGCTCTAGACTCTCACAACAACACCAGGTGTTCTTCATTCTGCTCTAGACTCTCACAACAACACCAGGTGTTCTTCATTCTGCTCTAGACTCTCACAACAACACTAGGTGTTCTTCATTCTGCTCTAGACTCTCACAACAACACCAGGTGTTCTTCATTCTGCTCTAGACTCTCACAACAACACCAGGTGTTCTTCATTCTGCTCTAGGGTCTCACAACAACACCAGGTGTTCTTCATTCTGCTCTAGACTCTCACAACAACACCAGGTGTTCTTCATTCTGCTCTAGACTCTCACAACAACACCAGGTGTTCTTCATTCTGCTCTAGGGTCTCACAACAACACCAGGTGTTCTTCATTCTGCTCTAGACTCTCACAACAACACCAGGTGTTCTTCATTCTGCTCTAGACTCTCACAACAACACCAGGTGTTCTTCATTCTGCTCTAGACTCTCACAACAACACCAGGTGTTCTTCATTCTGCTCTAGACTCTCACAACAACACCAGGTGTTCTTCATTCTGCTCTAGACTCTCACAACAACACCAGGTGTTCTTCATTCTGCTCTAGACTCTCACAACAACACCAGGTGTTCTTCATTCTGCTCTAGACTCTCACAACAACACTAGGTGTTCTTCATTCTGCTCTAGACTCTCACAACAACACCAGGTGTTCTTCATTCTGCTCTAGACTCTCACAACAACACCAGGTGTTCTTCATTCTGCTCTAGACTCTCACAACAACACCAGGTGTTCTTCATTCTGCTCTAGACTCTCACAACAACACCAGGTGTTCTTCATTCTGCTCTAGGGTCTCACAACAACACCAGGTGTTCTTCATTCTGCTCTAGACTCTCACAACAACACCAGGTGTTCTTCATTCTGCTCTAGGGTCTCACAACAACACCAGGTGTTCTTCATTCTGCTCTAGACTCTCACAACAACACCAGGTGTTCTTCATTCTGCTCTAGACTCTCACAACAACACCAGGTGTTCTTCATTCTGCTCTAGACTCTCACAACAACACCAGGTGTTCTTCATTCTGCTCTAGACTCTCACAACAACACCAGGTGTTCTTCATTCTGCTCTAGACTCTCACAACAACACCAGGTGTTCTTCATTCTGCTCTAGACTCTCACAACAACACCAGGTGTTCTTCATTCTGCTCTAGACTCTCACAACAACACTAGGTGTTCTTCATTCTGCTCTAGACTCTCACAACAACACCAGGTGTTCTTCATTCTGCTTTAGACTCTCACAACAACACCAGGTGTTATTCATTTTGCTCTAGACTCTCACAACAACACCAGGTGTTCTTCATTCTGCTCTAGACTCTCACAACAACACCAGGTGTTCTTCATTCTGCTCTAGACTCTCACAACAACACTAGGTGTTCTTCATTCTGCTCTAGACTCTCACAACAACACCAGGTGTTCTTCATTCTGCTCTAGACTCTCACAACAACACCAGGTGTTCTTCATTCTGCTCTAGGGTCTCACAACAACACCAGGTGTTCTTCATTCTGCTCTAGACTCTCACAACAACACCAGGTGTTCTTCATTCTGCTCTAGACTCTCACAACAACACCAGGTGTTCTTCATTCTGCTCTAGACTCTCACAACAACACCAGGTGTTCTTCATTCTGCTCTAGACTCTCACCTACAACACCAGGTGTTCTTCATTCTGCTCTAGACTCTCACAACAACACCAGGTGTTCTTCATTCTGCTCTAGACTCTCACAACAACACCAGGTGTTCTTCATTCTGCTCTAGACTCTCACAACAACACTAGGTGTTCTTCATTTTGCTCTAGACTCTCACAACAACACCAGGTGTTCTTCATTCTGCTCTAGACTCTCACAACAACACCAGGTGTTCTTCATTCTGCTCTAGACTCTCACAACAACACCAGGTGTTCTTCATTCTGCTCTAGACTCTCACAACAACACCAGGTGTTCTTCATTATGCTCTAGGGTCTCACAACAACACCAGGTGTTCTTCATTCTGCTCTAGACTCTCACAACAACACCAGGTGTTCTTCATTCTGCTCTAGACTCTCACAACAACACCAGGTGTTCTTCATTCTGCTCTAGACTCTCACAACAACACCAGGTGTTCTTCATTCTGCTCTAGACTCTCACAACAACACTAGGTGTTCTTCATTCTGCTCTAGACTCTCACAACAACACCAGGTGTTCTTCATTCTGCTCTAGACTCTCACAACAACACCAGGTGTTCTTCATTTTGCTCTAGCGTCTTGGGACTCGTCGGAACCAACTTCTGTCTGTAGAGTCTGAACAGTTTAATAAGCCTAATGAGTATAACAGGTGTGAATAATAAAGACAGGACTAGTGAGACACAGAAACATCGATCGGTGGCAGCTAGTACTCCCTGCTGTCTCCTCCACAGCCCCCCCCCACCCAGAAGTCCCTGCTGGCTCCTCCACAGCCCCCCTCCTCCACCACCCAGAAGTCCCTGCTGTCTCCTCCCCAGCCCCCCTCCCCCACCCAGAAGTCCCTGCTGTCTCCTCCACAGCCCCCCCCCACCCAGAAGTCCCTGCTGTCTCCTCCACAGCCCCCCCCCACCCAGAAGTCCCTGCTGGCTCCTCCACAGCCCTCCTCCACCACCCAGAAGTCCCTGCTGTCTCCTCCCCAGCCCCCCTCCCCCACCCAGAAGTCCCTGCTGTCTCCTCCACAGCCCCCCCCCACCCAGAAGTACCTGCTGTCTCCTCCACAGCCCCCCTCCTCCACCCAGAAGTCCCTGCTGTCTCCTCCACAGCCCTCCTCCTCCCAGAAGTACCTGCTGCCTCCTCTACAGCCCCCCCTCTACCCAGAAGTCCCTGCTGCCTCTTCTACAGCCCCCCTCCTCCCAGAAGTCCCGCTGCCTCCTCCACAGCCCCCCTCCCAGAAGTCCCTGCTGCCTCCTCTACAGCCAGCCCTCCCTCTACTCAGAAGTCCCTGCTGCCTCCTCCACAGCCAGCCCCCCCCTCTACCCAGAAGTCCCTGCTGCCTCCTCCACAGCCAGCCCCCCTCTACCCAGAAGTCCCTGCTGCCTCCTCCACAGCCAGCCCCCCTCTACCCAGAAGTCCCTGCTGCCTCCTCTACAGCCAGCCCCCCCTCTACCCAGAAGTCCCTGCTGCCTCCTCCACAGCCAGCCCCCCCTCTACCCAGAAGTCCCTGCTGCCTCCTCCACAGCCAGCCCCCCCTCTACCCAGAAGTCCCTGCTGCCTCCTCCACAGCCAGCCCCACCCCCTCTACCCAGAAGTCCCTGCTGCCTCCTCCACAGCCAGCCTCCCCCCTCCCCCCTCTACCCAGAAGTCCCTGCTGCCTCCTCCACAGCTGACCTGTAACAGAAAGCGTCTGGTGTATCTCACCAGTTGTTTATCTTCTACTGATCGTTGTGGTTTTACTACCTACTTCTAATGTTGCTTTGAAAGAGGACATTATGTGGTCTGTCCTGAGCAGCTCTCATCTTGAAGCCTGGAGTCAAACTGCTGAGTCAGAGAGAGAAGGTCTCCCCAGGGAGAGAGGAGATAGGAGGGGATACAGGCCTGTGTGTGTGTGTGTGTGTGAGTGAGTGTGTGTGGTGCGTGTGTGTGTGTGTGTGTGTTCTGTGTGTGTGTGTGTGTGTGTGTGTTCTACATTAAATGTGGACGCTACCATGGTTACGGATAATCCTGAATGAATCGTGAATATTGATGAGTGAGAAAGTTACAGAGGCATAAATATCACAACTCCCCCAAAAAATGCAAACCTTCCCTGTTATTGTAATGGTGAGAGGCTCAGGCTGCATCCATGTCTCGCCCCCCGGCCCTGAGGAAAGACATCTGTACTCTCTAACTGCACACTTGTTGTTTGTGTGCATGGATGTTATAATGTCGTATGTTTTTCCCCCCAACCCCACTTTTCCATCAATTTGAAAAGCAGACCCTCATGCCAAATTAAGTCAAGAGTTTTTTTGAAATCAACAAAGCATGAGAAGACTTTGCCTTTTGTTTTGGTTTGTTTGTTGGTCAATTAGGGTGTGCAGGGTGAATACGTGGTCTGTCGTACGGTGTTTTGGTAAGAAGCCAATTTGACATTTGCTCAGGACATTGTTTTCACTGAGGAAATGAACTAGTCTGCTGTTGATGATAATGCAGAGGATTTTTCAGAGGTTGCTGCTGATGCATATTCCACTGTAATTATTGGGGTCAAATTTGTCTCCACTTTTGTGGATTGGGGTGATCAGACCTTGGTTCCAAATCTCTCTCGCTCTCTCTCTCTCTCTCTCTCTCTCTCTCTCTCTCTCTCTCTCTCTCTCTCTCTCTCTCTCTCTCTCTCTCTCTCTCTCTCTCTCTCTCTCTCTCCCCCCTGATTATCTTCTATATCTCAGCAGCAGTGTTTGTTGATCAGAGGTTGCTAGACAACGGCTCCTTTATCAGCCTTATTGTAGAGGAGAGGACAAACAGAGCTGTGTGGAGGGGAGAGAGAGATGGAGAGAGTGGGAAAGAGGAGGAGAGAGAGAGATGGAGAGAGTGGGAAAGAGGAGGGGAGAGAGAGATGGAGAGAGTGGGAAAGAGGAGGGGGAGAGAGAGATGGAGAGAGGGGAAAGAGGAGGGGAGAGAGAGATGAGAGAGTGGGAAAGAGGAGGGGAGAGAGATGGAGAGAGGGAATGAGGAGGGGAGAGAGAGATGGAGAGAGTGGGAAAGAGAGAGAGATGGAGAGAGTGGGAAAGAGGATGGGAGAGAGAGATGGAGAGAGTGGGAAAGAGGAGGGAGAGAGAGAGAGAGAGTGGGAAAGAGGAGGGGAGAGAGAGACGGAGAGAGTGGGAAAGAGGAGGGGAGAGAGAGAGAGAGAGAGAGTGGGAAAGAGAGATGAGAGAGAGATAGAGAGAGAGAGAGAGAGAGGGGAAAGAGAGATGAGAGAGAGATGGAGAGAGTGGGAAAGAGAGAGAGATGGAGAGAGAGAGATATGGAGAGAGTGGGAAAGAGCGATATGGAGAGAGATATGGAGAGAGTGGGAAAGAGCGATATGGAGAGATATATGGAGAGAGTGGGAAAGAGAGAGAGATGGAGAGAGTGGGAAAGAGGAGGGGAGAGAGAGAGATGGAGAGAGAGTGGGAAAGAGGAGGGGAGAGAGATGGAGAGAGTGGGAAAGAGGAGGGGAGAGAGAGATGGAGAGAGTGGGAAAGAGGAGGGGGGAGAGAGAGAGAGAGTGGGAAAGAGAGATGGAGAGAGTGGGAAAGAGGAGGGGAGAGAGAGAGAGAGAGAGAGTGGGAAAGAGAGATGGAGAGAGTGGGAAAGAGGAGGGGAGAGAGAGAGAGAGAGAGAGTGGGAAAGAGAGATGGAGAGAGAGATGGAGAGAGTGGGGAAAGAGAGAGAGATGGAGAGAGTGGAAAAGAGAGAGAGGTGGAGAGAGTGGGAAAGAGGAGGGGAGAGAGAGAGATGGAGAGAGTGGGAAAGAGCGATATGGAGAGAGATATGGAGAGAGTGGGAAAGAGAGAGAGATGGAGAGAGATATGGAGAGAGTGGGAAAGAGGAGGGGAGAGAGAGAGAGAGAGGGGGAAAGAGGAGGGAGAGAGAGATGGAGAGAGTGGGAAAGAGGAGGGGGAGAGAGAGAGAGAGTGGGGAAAGAGAGATGGAGAGTGGGAAAGAGGAGGGAGAGAGAGAGAGAGAGAGAGAGTGGGAAAGAGAGATGGAGAGAGTGGGAAAGAGGAGGGGAGAGAGAGAGAGAGAGAGAGAGTGGGAAAGAGAGATGGAGAGAGAGATGGAGAGAGTGGGAAAGAGAGAGAGATGGAGAGAGTGGAAAAGAGAGAGAGGTGGAGAGAGTGGGAAAGAGGAGGGGAGAGAGAGAGATGGAGAGAGTGGGAAAGAGCGATATGGAGAGAGATATGGAGAGAGTGGGAAAGAGAGAGAGATGGAGAGAGATATGGAGAGAGTGGGAAAGAGGAGGGGAGAGAGAGAGAGAGAGAGTGGGAAAGAGGAGGGGAGAGAGAGATGGAGAGAGTGGGAAAGAGGAGGG
>NW_025534251.1:77500-155000 GCF_020615455.1 Coregonus clupeaformis
CACTTGGTCTGCGGTTGTGAGGCCGTTTGGACGTACTGACAAATTCTCCAACGACGTTGGAGGCGGCTTATGGTAGAGAAATGAACATTCAATTCTCTGGCAACAGCTCTGGTGGACATTCCTGCAGTCAGCATGCCAATTGCGCGCTCCCTCAAAACTTGAGACACCTGTGGCATTGTGTTGTGTGACACAACTGCGCATTTTAGAGTGGCCTTTTATTGTCCCCAGCACAAGGTGCACCTGTGTAATGATCATGCTGTTTAATCATATTCTTGATCTGCTACACCTGTCAAGTGGATGGATTATCTTGGCAAAGGAGAAATGCTCACTACCAGGATTGAAACAAATTTGTGTACACAATTTGAGAGAAATAAGCTTTTTGTGTGTATGGAACATTTCTGGGATCTTTTATTTCAGCTCATGAAACATGGGACCAACACTTTACATGTTGCGTTTATATTTTTGTTCAGTGTAGATACTGTATATACTCCTTCCTGTATATCCATGACATCACATCCTGTCTCTTTACATGTTGCGTTTATATTGTTGTTCAGTGTAGATACTGTATATACTCCTTCCTGTATATCCATGACATCACATCCTGTCTCTTTACATGTTGCGTTTATATTGTTGTTCAGTGTAGATACTGTATATACTCCTTCCTGTATATCCATGACATCACATCCTGTCTCTTTACATGTTGTTCAGAGCTTATTATTTTCTCCTGTTCTTCATCTTCTTTCTATTTCTCGTGTGTTTTAGTTGGTTGATTCCAGGTGACTACCTCATGAAGCTGGTTGAGAGAACGCCAAGAGTGTGTAAAGCTGTCATCAAGGCAAAAAAGGGTGACTACTTTGAAGAATCTCAAATATAAAATATATTTTGATTTGTTTAACACTTTTTTTTGGTTACTACATGATTCCATATGTGTTATTTCATAGTTTTGATGTCTTCACTATTATTCTACAATGTAGAAAATAGAAAAAATAAAGAAAAACCCTTGAATGAGTAGGTGTGTCCAAACTTAAGACTGGTACTGTATATATATATATATGATGGGATGTATCGACATTATGGACAGTATGTGGATAGAATATTTAGTATATCTGTAGAATACGTAGGATAGAATAGTATATGTACAGCAATAGTTAAATAGGATAGGCCTTGACTAGAATACGGTATATACATATGAAATAAGTAAAACATGATGTAAACATTATTGAAGTGACCAGTGTTCCATGTCTATAGGGCAGCAGTCTCTACGGTGCAGGGTTGAGCAACCTGGTGGTAATCGCTAGTGACAGTGACTAAGTTCAGGGCAGTAATGGCTATTTAACAGTCTGATGTGCCTTGAGATAGAAGCTGTTTTTTTCAGTCTCTCGGTCCCAGCCTTGATGCACCTGTACTGGCTTCATCTTCTGGATGATAGCGGGGTGAACAGGCCGTGGCTCGGGTGGTTGATGTCCTTTTGGCCTTCCTGTGACATCGGGTGCTGTAGATGTTCTGGAGGGCAGGCAGTGTGATGCGTTGGGCAGACCGCACCACCCTCTGGAGAGTCCTGCGGTTGCGGGCGCGGTGCAGTTGCCGTACCAGGCGGTGATACAGCCTGACAGGATGCTCTCAAACTCTGTTACGTTAGGTAATTAGTTAAATGTCAGCTTGAATAGACACCTGATCAAAACCATCATTCTGAAACAAACTGCGTTGAAGATAGTTTATTGCCTATTCCTCTCTGACTGCATTCCGTTTATGTTATCTGCTGCCCTCTAGTGGATAGACGCGGCTCTGCAGACCGGCGAATTAGCTGGTGCGTTCATAAATAAATGTATCTTTCTGTTATTAGTTGTGTTGTAAAATATATTATGAGTCTAAATGTATTTTATTTATTTTTAACAAATAATGTATTGTTATACACACCTAACAATATTTATAAAAAATATTTTGCCTTGCCACTTTCCTCGCTCATGTCTAGAAGGGATACAGTTATTGTCAAATTGACGTCAACAGTAGATTATAATATTTTAGCATTTTAGCTAGCCCTAACCCTTACCCTCTTCCTAACCTTAAACGAATTATCATAACCTGCTACGTTTTTTTTCTCCTAACCTGCTGCGTACGTTCTCCTAAACTTACTATGAAAAGGGAATTTTGACAAAAGCTGTATCCCTTCTAGACAAAAAAACCACGTTCCTCCCACAATCCTCTCCTTCCATTTCAGTCCCAACATCCACCGCGGTATTCACTCTCTCCTCCGAGCAAGATGGCGGACAGGATAGGTAACTGCGTTCGTTGTTCCCGTGTGTGAAACGTTTACGTTTGTTTTACGGATCTCACATCTTCCACTCCAGCATTTACGCGCAGAATATTGTATTTTATTGCATAAATAAGCGAGATGTGTGGAGTTTAGTTGATGTTCGGATGTTGTTTGAAGGCCGCGGTTAATCCACGGTTAGAGTCAAGTCAAGGACTTTGCTGTCATGGCCATTCAAAACGGGACAGATACAACTTTATATAACAACTTGGGTATTTTGCATGGGGCAAAAATATTCAGTGACAGCTTCTCTAAAGGGTGTAAATTCAACCAACTTTACAGCGTGTGGCCGTCCAGACGATATGCTAGGTGGTTAGGTCTTTAGCCAGGGAGGTTAGCTAGCTAAGCTAGTTAGCCTGCAGGACTGGCCTCTGCCTGCATGCAGTTGGCAACGTCTGTAGCTTGCTGGCTAATGACCGCTAAGGGGTTTATAACAACACCTTCTCTCTGAGCGATCCAGGCTCAACATAACTCCCGTGACTTTGAACTAGCCAACTATCTTAACTTTAGTTAGCTATCTAGAGAACTCAAAGTGGTCAGGTAACTTATGCATCTTCGTGGATATGAGAATTTTACACCGCTGGCTCCGGTCTCTAGTGAAATACTAACGACATGGTAACCATATAACTTGTAGCAATGAATGGCGGTCTTCGGTGGTGTGTGTGAGTGAGTGAGACGGAGGGTGTGTATTTATTGTGTGTGTGTACCTGTGTCCTTAGTTCCCGTGGGTGAGAGAGACGGAGGGTGTGTATTTATTGTGTGTGTCTACCTGTGTCCTTAGTTCCCGTGGGTGAGAGAGACGGAGGGTGTGTATTTATTGTGTGTGTCTACCTGTGTCCTTAGTTCCCGTGGGTGAGAGAGACGGAGGGTGTGTATTTATTGTGTGTGTCTACCTGTGTCCTTAGTTCCCGTGGGTGAGAAGCGTCTGATGGATGTGAAGCTGGGAGAGCTGGGCTCGTGGCTGGGCAAGAGGGACTTCACTCCCAACGGAGTCCTCGCCAGCATCCGCAATGGTGAGGGTTCTGGGCCATTTATAACACACACTGACACACAAACACAGTGTCTAACAGTAACATGTCGTCTCTCTCCAGGTCATGACAGATACCCCCTCCCGTCTAACAGTAACATGTCGTCTCTCTCCAGGTCATGACAGATACCCCCTCCCGTCTAACAGTAACATGTCGTCTCTCCCCAGGTCATGACAGATACCCCCTCCCGTCTAACAGTAACATGTCGTCTCTCCAGGTCATGACAGATACCCCCTCCCGTCTAACAGTAACATGTCGTCTCTCCAGGTCATGACAGATACCCCCTCCCGTCTAACAGTAACATGTTGTCTCTCTCCAGGTCATGACAGATACCCCCTCCCGTCTAACAGTAACATGTTGTCTCTCTCCAGGTCATGACAGATACCCCCTCCCGTCTAACAGAAACATGTCGTCTCTCCAGGTCATGACAGATACCCCTCCCGTCTAACAGTAACATGTTGTCTCTCTCCAGGTCATGACAGATACCCCCTCCCGTCTAACAGTAACATGTCGTCTCTCCAGGTCATGACAGATACCCCCTCCCGTCTAACAGTAACATGTTGTCTCTCTCCAGGTCATGACAGATACCCCCTCCCGTCTAACAGTAACATGTCGTCTCTCCAGGTCATGACAGATACCCCCTCCCGTCTAACAGTAACATGTTGTCTCTCCAGGTCATGACAGATACCCCCTCCCGTCTAACAGTAACATGTCGTCTCTCCAGGTCATGACAGATACCCCCTCCCCGTCTAACAGTAACATGTTGTCTCTCCAGGTCATGACAGATACCCCCTCCCGTCTAACAGTAACATGTCGTCTCTCCAGGTCATGACAGATACCCCTCCCCGTCTAACAGTAACATGTCGTCTCTCCAGGTCATGACAGATACCCCCTCCCATCTAACAGTAACATGTTGTCTCTCCAGGTCATGACAGATACCCCCTCCTGTCTAACAGTAACATGTCGTCTCTCCAGGTCATGACAGATACCCCCTCCTGTCTAACAGTAACATGTCGTCTCTCCAGGTCATGACAGATATTACAACAAGTACATCAACGTGAAGAAGGGAGGTATTGGAGGCGTGGCCATGCTGCTGGTTGGATACGTGGCCCTCAGCTACATGTGGGAGTTCGACCACCTCAGTAAGTAACACACTACACTGGGAGGACACACACTACACACACACACACTAGACTGGGAGTACACACACACTACACACACACACTGCACTGGGAGTACACACACACTACACTGGGAGTACACACACACACACACACTGGGAGTACACACACACACACACACACTCTACACTGGGAGTTCGACCACCTCAGTAAGTAACACACTGGATTGGTTCAAATTCTCTACTCTTCTCCAGAAGTGTGCACTCATTCACTCCCCCTCCATTTAAAAGCATTGGATTGGAGGAAGCGTGGCCAGAGGGAGTGTCCACCATATTCCTCAGTCCATCCCTTCTGAATCCATGAGGGGGAGTGTCCACCATATTCCTCAGTCCATCCCTTCTGAATCCATGAGGGGGGAGTGTGAGTGCACCCTTCTCCTGAAGGTAACGAGTGCACCCTTCAGGAGAAGGTTACGAGCATGATGACCTCAAAGCACTGTGAAGGAACATCTGATCTCATTTAACCTGCTTCCCTCGCTCTCTGTCCCTTCTCTCCGTTTCCTCTCTGTCCCTCTCTCCGTTTCCCTCTCTGTCCCTCTCTCCGTTTCCTCTCTCTTCTCTCCGTCTCAGAGCACGACCGCTGGAGGAAGTACCACTAAGGCCCCGCCCCCCGACCCGGCAGGGAGAAGCCTGACCTCTGACCCCTAGTTCTGTAAAATACCACCGTTGTGACCAAGGATAAATAAAACTACTTCTAACATTTAACTGATGGCTGTTGGGTTTATTACGGTGTTGGATGTTGAGGCGTGAGTGTTTTTTATTCTGGGTGAAATTAGAAGTTTAGTGTCTGGTTGATGTTAGCTGCAGAAGTTAACTACAGGGGGAAATAATACAAAAGATGAACTAGTTGAAATAACCATGGACATTTTTTAAATGTTAGTGAACTACAGTAAAAAAAGTTTGGACACCTCATTCAAAGTTTTTTTCTTTATTTTCAATATTTTTTACATTGTAGAATAATAAGACATCAAAACTATGAAATAACACATATGGAATCATATAGTAACCAAAGAAGTGTTAAACAAATTTGAGATCCTTCAAATAGCCACCCCTTTTGCCTTGATGACAACTTTGCACACTTTTGGCATTCTCTCAACCAGCTTCATGAGGTAGTCACCTGGAATGCATTTCAATTAACAGGTGTGCCTAATTAAAAGTTAATTTGTGGAATTTATTTCCTTAATGCGTAACGGTCCAGTATATAGACTACTACCACTGAGACAGGACCCGGAGGAACGAGACTAACTGGAACAGGTTTACAGACTGGAACAGGTTTGTTGTATTTTCCAGACTAGAACATGACCAGGAGGAACAAGAGACTGACTGGAACAGGTTTATTGTATTTTCCAGACTAGAACATGACCAGGAGGAACAAGAGACTGACTGGAACAGGTTTATTGTATTTTCCAGACTAGAACATGACCAGGAGGAACAAGAGACTGACTGGAACAGGTTTATTGTATTTTCCAGACTAGAACATGACCAGGAGGAACAAGAGACCGACTGGAACAGGTTTGTTGTATTTTCCAGACTAGAACATGACCAGGAGGAACAAGAGACTGACTGGAACAGGTTTGTTGTATTTTCCAGACTAGAACATGACCCAGAGGAACAAGAGACTGACGAACAGGTTTATTGTATTTTCCAGACTAGAACATGACCCAGAGGAACAAGAGACTGACCAACAGGTTTATTGTATTTTACAGACTAGAACATGACCCGGAGGAACAAGAGACTGACGAACAGGTTTATAGACTGGAACAGGTTTGTTGTATTTTCCAGACTAGAACATGACCCGGAGGAACAAGAGACTGACTGGAACAGGTTTATTGTATTTTACAGACTGGAACAGGTTTATTGTATTTTACAGACTAGAACATGACCCGGAGGAACGAGAGACTGACGAACAGGTTTATTGTATTTTACAGACTGGAACAGGTTTGTTGTATTTTCCAGACTAGAACATGACCCGGAGGAACAAGAGACTGACGAACAGGTTTATTGTATTTTCCAGACTAGAACATGACCCGGAGGAACAAGAGACTGACGAACAGGTTTATTGTATTTTACAGACTAGAACATGACCCGGAGGAACAAGAGACTGACGAACAGGTTTATTGTATTTTACAGACTGGAACAGGTTTGTTGTATTTTACAGACTAGAACAAGAGACTGACTGGAACAGGTTTATTGTATTTTCCAGACTAGAACATGACCTGGAGGAACAAGAGACTGACTGGAACAAGAGACTGACTGGAACAGGTTTATTGTATTTTACAGACTAGAACATGCTGAAAGTGTGTGTAATCTACAAAGGCAACACATATCTGTCACACCACATCTCCCCACCACCTCTGGTGAAAAAAGCGTGTGTAAGGATCCAACACAGCAACGTCACAGCTGAAGAGTTCTGTTTCAATTCATGAAGGTTGGACTCTGAAGCCAGTAAAATGGGAGTATTCTGGATGAATAACAGGCCACATCCAGGATTAAGATAAACCATGCGTTGGTTAGAATGTAAACTAGTCCCTTCACCCACACATGGAGGTCTGAAGATTGGATATTGTTAAAATATTTCATATTTTTGTTCAAACCTGGGGCAGCGTTCAGCAACGTTTGATTCCATGACGACCAACATCCAGAGGGTTCAGCTAAACCATGGTTGGTTAGGTTACACAACACGCTTCACCCCGAAGCACATGACGCAATCTGACACAATTGGACAGATTGAAGTACCAATCCAGCTGGGTCGCAAAGTGGACCTCCTTAGGGGTCAGTGTCTAAGAGGGTAAAGGTTCGGGCCAACAGAGGTATTTGATCAAACCGGACATCAGAAGCATCATTACAACACAGAGCAGCAGGATTAACCATCCACATACAAAAGACGATATTTCATTGGACAGCCCCATCCCCATTGACACAACAGCAGAGGGCGTCGTCAGAACAATCATCTCGTTACCTGGGAGACCATAGAGGCTTCAACAGAGGGCGTAGTCGGAACAATCATCTCGTTACCTGGGAGACCATAGAGGCTTCAACAGTCTCCTCTCTCTGCTGTCCTCTGGTCTTACGATCTGGAAACAGGTGTCTGTCTGTCTGGAGGTCCAGAGTTCTAGGGGCCTCAGTGAAGGGGGTTCCAGGGTTCTAGGGGCCTCAGTGAAGGGGTTCCAGGGTTCTAGGGGCCTCAGTGAAGGGGTTCCAGGGTTCTAGGGGCCTCAGTGAAGGGGTTCCAGGGTTCTAGGGGCCTCAGTGAAGGGGTTCCAGGGTTCTAGGGGCCTCAGTGAAGGGGGTTCCAGGGTTCTAGGGGCCTCAGTGAAGGGGGTCCAGGGTTCTAGGGGCCTCAGTGAAGGGGGTCCAGGGTTCTAGGGGCCTCAGTGAAGGGGTTCCAGGGTTCTAGGGGCCTCAGTGAAGGGGTTCCAGGGTTCTAGGGGCCTCAGTGAAGGGGTTCTAGGGGCCTCAGTGAAGGGGTTCCAGGGTTCTAGGGGCCTCAGTGAAGGGGTCCAGGGTTCTAGGGGCCTCAGTGAAGGGGGTCCAGGGTTCTAGGGGCCTCAGTGAAGGGGGTCCAGGGTTCTAGGGGCCTCAGTGAAGGGGGTCCAGGGTTCTAGGGGCCTCAGTGAAGGGGGTCCAGGGTTCTAGGGGCCTCAGTGAAGGGGTTCCAGGGTTCTAGGGGCCTCAGTGAAGGGGTTCCAGGGTTCTAGGGGCCTCAGTGAAGGGGTTCTAGGGGCCTCAGTGAAGGGGGTTCCAGGGTTCTAGGGGCCTCAGTGAAGGGGTTCCAGGGTTCTAGGGGCCTCAGTGAAGGGGTTCCAGGGGCCTCAGTGAAGGACTTCAGTTTCAGAATAGCGTCTCAGTCTACAGAAGTTCTCTTCTGCTCTGCTCTCCTCGTCTTCAAGCTGAACTGCTCTGAGTGAGTCCAGCCACGGGGTTGTGTGTTATTGTCCACTGAGGAACGCCAGGTGTCCTTTGGTGCATTTGTTGGCATAGTGACCCTTCTCACCACACTACAGAGAGACAGAGAGAGAGGAACACGTGTTACTCACAGAGACTGAGGCTGGGATTCAACCTGATCACTGTGGACAACCAGCAATCAGACTGAATCCCAGAATGACACACAAACACATGTATATTGATAGATAACAGGTTAGGAGTTGTGTGACAGACGTGTGTGTGTGTGTGTGTGTGTGTGTGTCGTCTCCGTTACCTTGTAGCAGGTGACCTGGTCTAACGGACGCGGCCCCCTGTTCCCTCCTCCCATGTTGTTGTGGTGCTGATGCATGCTGGGACCAGAGGAGTACGGCTGGCGTTGATGGTGGTGATGCTGCTGGTGATGACCCGCCCCTCCCCCGGGATTGGTCAGCTGGATGAGTGACAGGGACGAGCGGCCGAGCGAAGGCAGCGGCTGGGACGAGGACAGGAATCAGAATGAAGTTGAATAGAAAGAGCAGAGTGCAGTGAGACTGTTGGGAGAGAGACTGTGTGTGTGTGTGTGTGTGTGTGACTGTTGTGAGAGAGACTGTGTGTGTGTGTGTGTGTGTGTGTGACTGTTGTGAGAGAGACTGTGTGTGTGTGTGTGTGTGGTGTGACTGTTGTGAGAGAGACTGTGTGTGTGTGTGTGTGTGACTGTTGTGAGAGAGACTGTGTGTGTGTGTGTGTGTGTGTGTGTGTTTACTTTGTGAGAGAGACTGTGTGTGTGTGTGTGTGAGTGTTGTGAGAGAGACTGTGTGTGTGTGTGTGTGTGTGTGTGACTGTTGTGAGAGAGACTGTGTGTGTGTGTGTGTGTGTGTGTGTGTGTGTGTGTGTGTGTGTGACTGTTGTGAGAGAGACTGTGTGTGTGTGTGTGTGTTGTGTGACTGTTGTGAGAGAGACTGTGTGTGTGTGTGTGTGTGTGTGACTGTTGTGAGAGAGACTGTGTGTGTGTGTGTGTGTGTGTGACTGTTGTGAGAGAGACTGTGTGTGTGTGTGTGTGTGTGTGTGTGTGACTGTTGTGAGAGAGACTGTGTGTGATGTGTGAGAATGTGTGTGTGTGTGTGTGACTGTTGTGAGAGAGACTGGGTGTGTGTGTGTGTGTGTGTGTGACTGTTGTGAGAGAGACTGTGTGTGTGTGTGTGTGTGTGTGTGTGTGTGTGTGACTGTTGTGAGAGAGACTGTGTGTGTGTGTGTGTGTGTGTGTGTGTGTGTGTGTGTGTGTGTGAGAGAGAGAGCTGTGTGTGTGTGTGTGTGTGTGTGTGTGTGTGGAGAGAGAGAGACTGTGTGTGTGTGTGTGTGTGTGTGTGTGAGAGAGTGTGTGTGTGTGTGTGTGTGTGTGTGTGTGTGTGTGTGTGTGTGTGTGTGTGTGTGTGTGTGTGTGTGTGTGTGTCCCTACCTTCTGGTGACCCAGTATCTGTGCTGGTAGGGGAGGCTGTTCCGTGGCTCCCATCGGCAGCTCAAACCGCGGGCTGCAGAAAAAACACACGACGTCATTATTCTGTTGTCATTTCATCTCACGGGCTGAGGTTACCTTTATAGGGCACTACTTCTGATCCGTAGGGCTCTATATAAGGGACAGGGTGCAATTTGGGACGTGCACACTGGGTCTCACAGTAGAATTCTAATCTGGACCTCAAAAGCCAAGTGCCACTGCTTTTCTCCCGGTCTAAATCAGGGACTGATGAAGACCTCGGACGGCAGGTAGAACAGGGAAGGGGCAGTACTCCGGACCCCGCAGGGTAACCTCGGACGGCAGGTAGAACAGGGAAGGGGCAGTACTCCGGACCCCGCAGGGTAACCTCGGACGGCAGGTAGAACAGGGAAGGGGCAGTACTCCGGACCCCGCAGGGTAACCTCGGACGGCAGGTAGAACAGGGAAGGGGCAGTATTCCGGACCCCGCAGGGTAACCTCGGACGGCAGGTAGAACAGGAAAGGGGCAGTATTCCGGACCCCGCAGGGGAACAGTTCAACACCCCTGCAGTCTAGAAAAGGGGAATATTAAAACAGTTGAATAAGAGAATAAACTCACTGCATGAATTTACAGGCGCGGCCCTCTGGACAAAAACCAACCAAGTAGTTCACACAGATCACTCTCCTGGTGTGGCGATGTCTGCAGTCTGGACCTGGGGAGGGAGGGAGGGGAGGAGGGAGAGGAGGGAGAGGAGAGGAGAGGGAGAGGAGGAGAGGGAGAGGAGAGGAGAGGAGAGGGGAGAGGAGAGGAGGAGGAGAGGAGAGGAGGAGAGGGAGAGGAGAGGAGAGGAGAGGAGAGGAGAGGGAGGAGAGGAGAGGAGAGGAGAGGGAGGAGAGGAGAGGAGAGAGAGGAGGGAGGGAGGAGAGGAGAGGAGGAGAGGAGGGAGGGAGGGAGAGGAGAGGAGAGGAGAGGGAGGGAGGAGGAGGAGGAGAGGAGAGGAGGGGAGGAGGGAGGGGAGGAGAGGAGGAAGGAGAGGGAGAGGAGAGGAGAGGGAGAGGAGAGGAGAGGGAGGAGAGGAGAGGGAGGAGAGGAGAGGAGAGGAGAGGAGAGGGGAGGAGAGGGAGGAGGAGAGGAGAGGAGGGAGGAGAGGAGAGGGAGAGGGAGGGAGGGAGAGGGAGAGAAAATGTTAAAGACAGAACAACACGAACATCAGCCATGCACAGTAGATCACCTGCTGGTGTCGATGAACACTGGTGATTCAACATGTAGAATATCAGGAAGTGAACGGTGGTGATTCAACATGTAGAATATCAGGAAGTGAACGGTGGTGATTCAACATGTAGAATATAGACCCATGGGGCGGCGCACAATTGGCCCAGCGTCGTCCAGGGTAGGGGAGGGAATGGCCGGCAGGGATGTAGCTCAGTTGGTAGAGCATGGTGTTTGCAACGCCAGGGTTGTGGGTTTGATTCCCACGGGGGGCCAGTATAAAAAAATAATGTATGCACTCACTAACTGTAAGTCGCTCTGGATAAGAGCGTCTGCTAAATGACTAAAATGTAAATGTAAATGTAGAATATCAGGAAGTGAACAGGAAATGACAGCTGATGTTGTGAGGAAGAGGAGACACCTGCTGCTTTGAACCATTGGTCGGCACGGTCTGTTTAGTCTCCTAGTACTGGAGCAGTGAGTGAGTGAGTGAGTGAGTGAGTGAGTGAGTGAGTGAGTGAGTGAGTGAGTGAGAGAGAGAGAGAGAGAGAGAGACAGAGACAGAGCAGGACATACCATGTTTGCAGAAGCCTCTGTCATACCAGGGGCAGTCTTTGATCTTAGACTCTGGGTCGATGTGGAGGAACGGACACTCCTTGTTACTGCACTCTCCTAGACACACACACACACACACACACACACACACACACACAGAGACACACAGTTAGCCGATGCGGATGGGGTACTTCTGGGATACAGTGGCTTGCGAAAGTATTCACCCCGCCTTGGCATTTTTCCTATTTTGTTGCCTTACAACCTGGAATTAAAATAGATTTTTTTGGGGGGTTTGTATCATTTGATTTACACAACATGCCTACTACTTTGAAATGCAAAATATTTTATTTTGTGAAACAAACAAGAAATAAGACAAAAAAACAGAAAACTTGAGTGTGCATAACTATTCACCCCCCAAAGTCAAGACTTTGTAGAGCCACCTTTTGCAGCAATTACAATTAAATTTGGACTATTTTGTGTATGTCCATTACATGAAATCCAAATAAAAATCCATTTAAATTACAGGTTGCAATGCAACAAAATAGGAAAAACGCCAAGGGGGATGAATACTTTTTGCAAGGCACTGTAGATGGAATATGGCAGAGAACCATCTCGCTCTCTCTCTCCCACACACACACACACAGACAGACAGACACACACACACACACAGACAGACACACACACACAGACAGACAGACACACACACACACAGACACACACACACACACACATACCGAACTTGGAGTAGAAGTAACACTCCGGCATCTTGGTCATGTCGTACTCGTGGAGAAACTCACACTGGTCTCCCTTCTTACAGAGTCCTCTGAGCCAGTGTTTACAAACCACCGTCTTCTCCCCACTGATGTGACGGAACGGACACATCCCACCTGCAGAAACACACACTGGGTCAGTTCATATTCACACACACACTGGGTCAGTTCATATTAACCCACACCCTGGGTCAGTTCATATTAACCCACACACTGGGTCAGTTCATATTAACCCACACACTGGGTCAGTTCATATTCACCCACGCCCTGGGTCAGTTCATTAACACACACACTGGGTCAGTTCATATTAACACACACTGGGTCAGTTCATATCCACACACACACTGGGTCAGTTCATAATCACACACACACTGGGTCAGTTCATATTCACACACACACTGGGTCAGTTCTATTCACACACACACACACTGGGTCAGTTCATATTACACACACACACACTGGGTCAGTTCATATTCACACACACACACTGGGTCAGTTCATATTCACACACACTGGGTCAGTTTATATTAACCCACACACTGGGTCAGTTCATATTAACACACACACACACTGGGTCAGTTCATATCCACACACACACACTGGGTCAGTTCATATTCACACACACACACTGGGTCAGTTCATATTCACACACACTGGGTCAGTTCATATCCACACACACCTGGGTCAGTTCCATATTAACACACACACTGGGTCAGTTCATATTAACACACACACACACTGGGTCAGTTCATATTCACACACACTGGGTCAGTTCATATTCACACACACACACTGGGTCAGTTCTTATTCACACACACTGGGTCAGTTCATATCCACACACACCCTGGGTCAGTCCATATTAACACACACACTGGGTCAGTTCATATTCACACACACACACACACACACACACACACAATGGGTCAGTTCATATTCACACACACACACTGGGTCAGTTCATATTCACACACACTGGGTCAGTTCTATTAACCCACACACTGGGTCAGTTCATATTAACACACACACACACTGGGTCAGTTCATATTCACACACACACACACACACACACTGGGTCAGTTCATATTCACACACACACACTGGGTCAGTTCACTATTCCACACACACTGGGTCAGTTCATATCCACACACACCCTGGGTCAGTTTAATTCACACACACACTGGGTCAGTTCATATCCACACACACACTGGGTCAGTTCATATTAACCCACACACTGGGTCAGTTCATATTAAACACACACACTGGGTCAGTTCATATCCACACACACTGGGTCAGTTCATATCCACACACACTGGGTCAGTTCATATTAACCCACACCCTGGGTCAGTTCATATCCACACACACACTGGGTCAGTTCATATTAAACACACACACTGGGTCAGTTCCATATCCACACACACCCTGGGTCAGTTCATATTAACCCACACCCTGGGTCAGTTCATATCCACACACACACTGGGTCAGTTCATATTAACCCACACACTGGGTCAGATCATATTAACCCACACACTGGGTCAGTTCATATCCACACACACACTGGGTCAGTTCATATTCACACACACACTGGGTCAGTTCTATACACACACACACTGGGTCAGTTCATATTAACACACACGCTGGGTCAGTTCATATTAACACACGCTGGGTCAGTTCATATTAACACACGCTGGCGTCAGTTCATATTAACACACACTGGGTCAGTTCATATTCACACACACACTGGGGTCAGTTCATATTAACACACACACTGGGTCAGTTCATATTCACACACACACTGGGTCAGTTCATATTCACACACACACTGGGTCAGTTCATATTCACCCACACACACTGGGTCAGTTCATATTCACACACACTGGGTCAGTCCATATTCACACACACTGGGTCAGTTCATATTAACACACGCTGGGTCAGTTCATATTAACACACGCTGGGTCAGTTCATATAACACACTGGGTCAGTTCATATTAACACACCTGGGTCAGTGTGGTCAGTTCATATTAACACACGCTGGGTCGTTCATAAACACCCTGGGTCAGTTCATATTAACACACGCTGGGTCAGTTCATATTAGCACACACACTGGGTCAGTTCATATTCACACACTGGGTCAGTTCATATCCACACGCTGGGTCAGTTCATATTCACACCCTGGGTCAGTTCATATTAACACACTGGGTCAGTTCATATCAATACACACTGGGTCAGTTCATATTAACACACACTGGATCAGTCTATAATATACAGTTGAAGTCAGAAGTTTACATTTACTTAGATTGGAGTCATTAAAACTTGTTTTTCAACCACTCCACACATTTCTTGTTAACAAACTATAGTTTTGGCAAGTCGGTTAGGACATCTACTTTGTGCATGACAAGTAATTTTTCCAACAATTGTTTACAGACAGATTATTTCACTTATAATTCACTGTATCACAATTCCAGTGGGTCAGAAGTTTACATACACTAAGTTGACTGTGCCTTTAAACAGCTTGGAAAATTCCAGAAAATGATGTCATGGCTTTAGAAGCTTCTGATAGGCTAATTGACATTATTTGAGTCAATTGGAGGTGTACCTGTGGATGTATTTCAAGGTCTACCTTCAAACTCAGTGCCTCTTTGCTTGACATCATGGGAAAATCAAAAGAAATCAGCCAAGACCTCAGAAAATAAATGGTAGACCTCCACAAGTCTGGTTCATCCTTGGGAGCAATTTCCAAATGCCTGAAGGTACCACGCTCATCTGTACAAACAATAGTACGCAAGTATCAACACCATGGGACCATGCAGCCGTCATACCGCTCAGGAAGGAGATGCGTTCTGTCTCCAAGAGATGAACGACTTTGGTGCGAAAAGTGCAAATCAATCCCAGAACAACAGCAAAGGACCTTGTGAAGATGCTGGAGGAAACAGGTACAAAAGTATCTATATCCACAGTAAAACGAGTCCTATATCGACATAACCTGAAAGGCCGCTCAGCAAGGAAGAAGCCACTGCTCCAAAACCACCATAAAAAGCCAGACTACGGTTTGCCACTGCACATGGGGACAAAGATCGTACTTTTTGGAGAAATGTCCTCTGGTCTGATGAAACAAAAATAGAACTGTTTGGCCATAATGACCATCGTTATGTTTGGAGGAAAAGGGGTTGGCTTGCAAGCCGAAGAACACCATCCCAACCGTGAAGCACGGGGGTGGCAGCATCATTCTGTGGGGGTGCTTTGCTGCAGGAGGGACTGGTGCACTTCACAAAATAGACGGCATCATGAGGAAGGAAAATTATGTGGATATATTGAAGCAACATGTCAAGACATCAGTCAGGAAGTTAAAGCTTGGTCACAAATGGGTCTTCCAAATGGACAATGACCCCAAGCATACTTCCAAAGTTGTGGCAAAATGGCTTAAGGACAACAAAGTCAAGGTATTGGAGTGGCCATCACAAAGCCCTGACCTCAATCCTATAGAAAATATGTGGGCAGAACTGAAAAAAGCGTGTGAGAGCAAGGAGGCCTACAAACCTGACTCAGTTACACCAGCTCTGTCAGGAGGAATGGGCCAAAATCCACCCAACTTATTGTGGGAAGCTTGTGGAAGGCTACCCGAAACGTTTGACCCAAGTTAAACAATTTAAAAGGCAATGCTACCAAATACTAGTTGAGTGTATGTAAACGTTTGACCCACTGGGAATGTGATGAAAGAAATAAAAGCTGAAATAAATCATTCTCTCTACTATTATTCTGACATTTCACATTCTTGAAAATAAAGTGGTGATCCTAACTGACCTAAGACAGGGAATTTTTACTAGGATTAAATGTCAGGAATTGTGAAAATCTGAGTTTAAATGTATTTGTTTAAGGTGTATGTAAACTTCCAACTTCAACTGTGTGTGATATATAAAAAATATATATATATATATATATATATATATATATATATATAATATATGAATGACGGACCCAGTGTGTATATATAGTATAGACTGACTCAGTGTGTGTGTGTGTGTGTGTGGATATATATACACACACACACACATTGGTCAGTATAACACACACACACACACTTGTGTTGGAGGCTGTAGCAGTCACATACAGAGAACTCATCCCCGGTGATTCTCTTACCTTTGAGACAGGCTGCTCTCATGAAGAACTCACACACACCGCAGCCCCGGACTCTGCACAAACACAACCACAGGGCAAGGAGTTACAATACAATACAAAACAATACATAGCTCTAATACACCGCCGCAGCCCCGGACTCTGCACAACCACAGGGCAAGGAGTTACAATACAATACATAGCCCCAATACACCGCCGCAGCCCCGGACTCTGCACAACCACAGGGCAAGGAGTTACAATACAATACAAAACAATACATAGCCCCAATACACCGCCGCAGCCCCGGACTCTGCACAACCACAACCACAGGGCAAGGGAGTTACAATACAATACAAAACAATACATAGCTCTAATACACCGCCGCAGCCCCGGACTCTGCACAACCACAACCACAGGGCAAGGAGTTACAATACAATACAAAACAATACATAGCTCTAATAAACCGGCCGCAGCCCCGGACTCTGCCCAACCACAGGGCAAGGAGTTACAATACAATACAAAACAATACATAGCTCTAACACACCGCAGCCCCGGACTCTGCACAACCACAACCACAGGGCAAGGAGTTGCAAACAATACAAAACAATACATAGCCCCAATACACCGCCGCAGCCCCGGACTCTGCACAACCACAACCACAGGGCAAGGAGTTACAATACAATACAAAACAATACATAGCCCCAATACACCACCGCAGCCCCGGACTCTGCACAACCACAGGGCAAGGAGTTACAATACAATACATAGCCCCAATACACCACCGCAGCCCCGGACTCTGCACAACCACAGGGCAAGGAGTTACAATACAATACAAAACAATACATAGCCCCAATACACCGCCGCAGCCCCGGACTCTGCCCAACCACAACCACAGGGCAAGGAGTTACAATACAATACAAAACAATACATAGCTCTAATACACCGCCGCAGCCCCGGACTCTGCACAACCACAGGGCAAGGAGTTACAATACAATACAAAACAATACATAGCTCTAATACACCGCCGCAGCCCTGGACTCTGCACAACCACAGGGCAAGGAGTTACAATACAATACAAAACAATACATAGCCCCAATACACCGCCGCAGCCCCGGACTCTGCACAACCACAACCACAGGGCAAGGAGTTACAATACAATACAAAACAATACATAGCCCCAATACACCGCCGCAGCCCCGGACTCTGCCCAACCACAGGGCAAGGAGTTACAATACAATACAAAACAATACATAGCTCTAATACACGCCGCGGCCCCGGACTCTGCACAACCACAACCCCAGGGCAAGGAGTTACAATACAATACAAAACAATACATAGCCCTAATACACCGCCGCAGCCCCGGACTCTGCACAACCACAACCACAGGGCAAGGAGTTACAATACAATACAAAACAATACATAGCTCTAATACACCACCGCAGCCCCGGACTCTGCACAACCACAACCACAGGGCAAGGAGTTACAATACAATACAAAACAATACATAGCTCTAATACACCGCCGCAGCCCTGGACTCTGCACAACCACAACCACAGGGCAAGGAGTTACAATACAATACAAAACAATACATAGCTCTAATACACACGCGCAGCCCTGGACTCTGCACAACCACAACCACAGGGCAAGGAGTTACAATACAATACAAAACAATACATAGCTCTAATACACCGCCGCAGCCCTGGACTCTGCACAACCACAACCACAGGGCAAGGAGTTACAATACAATACAAAACAATACATAGCTCTAATACACCCAACGCAGCCCTGGACTCTGCACAACCACAACCACAGGGCAAGGAGTTACAATACAATACAAAACAATACATAGCTCTAATACACCACCGCAGCCCCGGACTCTGCACAACCACAACCACAGGGCAAGGAGTTACAATACAATACAAAACAATACATAGCTCTAATACACCGCGCAGCCCCGGACTCTGCACAACCACAACCACAGGGCAAGGAGTTACAATACAATACAAAACAATACATAGCTCTAATACACCACCGCAGCCCCGGACTCTGCACAACCACAACCACAGGGCAAGGAGTTACAATACAATACAAAACAATACATAGCTCTAATACACCCTCGCAGCCCCGGACTCTGCACAACCACAACCACAGGGCAAGGAGTTACAATACAATACAAAACAATACATAGCCCTAATACACCGCGCAGCCCCGGACTCTGCACAACCACAACCACAGGGCAAGGAGTTACAATACAATACAAAACAATACATAGCTCTAATACACCACCGCAGCCCCGGACTCTGCACAACCACAACCACAGGGCAAGGAGTTACAATACAATACAAAACAATACATAGCCCCAATACCACCGCAGCCCCTGGACTCTGCACAACCACAACCACAGGGCAAGGAGTTACAATACAATACAAAACAATACATAGCTCTAATACACCACCGCAGCCCCGGACTCTGCACAACCACAACCACAGGGCAAGGAGTTACAATACAATACAAAACAATACATAGCCCCAATACACCACCGCAGCCCTGGACTCTGCACAACCACAACCACAGGGCAAGGAGTTACAATACAATACAAAACAATACATAGCCCTAATACACCGCCGCAGCCCCGGACTCTGCACAACCACAACCACAGGGCAAGGAGTTACAATACAATACAAAACAATACATAGCCCTAATACACCGCAGCCCCGGACTCTGCCCAACCACAGGGCAAGGAGTTACAATACAATACAAAACAATACATAGCCCCAATACACCACCGCAGCCCCCGGACTCTGCACAACCACAACCACAGGGCAAGGAGTTACAATACAATACAAAACAATACATAGCTCTAATACACCACCGCAGCCCTGGACTCTGCACAACCACAACCACAGGGCAAGGAGTTACAACA
The DNA here is from genome assembly GCF_020615455.1 of Coregonus clupeaformis. Taxonomy (NCBI): domain Eukaryota; kingdom Metazoa; phylum Chordata; class Actinopteri; order Salmoniformes; family Salmonidae; genus Coregonus; species Coregonus clupeaformis. The sequence goes on from NW_025534251.1 coordinate 96,962, forward strand.
CAATACAAAACAATACATAGCCCTATTACACCGCAGCCCCGGACTCTGCACAACCACAGGGCAAGGAGTTACAATACAATACAAAACAATACATAGCCCCAATACACCACGCAGCCCCGGACTCTGCACAACCACAACCACAGGGCAAGGAGTTACAATACAATACAAAACAATACATAGCTCTAATACACCACCGCAGCCCCGGACTCTGCACAACCACAGGGCAAGGAGTTACAATACAATACAAAACAATACATAGCCCCAATACACCACCGCAGCCCTGGACTCTGCACAACCACAACCACAGGGCAAGGAGTTACAATACAATACAAAACAATACATAGCCCTAATACACCGCCGCAGCCCCGGACTCTGCACAACCACAACCACAGGGCAAGGAGTTACAATACAATACAAAACAATACATAGCCCCAATACACCACCGCAGCCCCGGACTCTGCACAACCACAGGGCAAGGAGTTACAATACAATACAAAACAATACATAGCCCCAATACACCACCGCAGCCCCGGACTCTGCCCAACCACAGGGCAAGGAGTTACAATACAATACAAAACAATACATAGCCCCAATACACCACCGCAGCCCCGGACTCTGCACAACCACAGGGCAAGGAGTTACAATACAATACAAAACAATACATAGCTCTAATACACCGCCGCAGCCCCGGACTCTGCACAACCACAACCACAGGGCAAGGAGTTACAATACAATACAAAACAATACATAGCTCTAATACACCACCGCAGCCCCGGACTCTGCACAACCACAACCACAGGGCAAGGAGTTACAATACAATACAAAACAATACATAGCCCCAATACACCACCGCAGCCCTGGACTCTGCACAACCACAACCACAGGGCAAGGAGTTACAATACAATACAAAACAATACATAGCTCTAATACACCACCGCAGCCCCGGACTCTGCACAACCACAACCACAGGGCAAGGAGTTACAATACAATACAAAACAATACATAGCCCCAATACACCGCCGCAGCCCTGGACTCTGCACAACCACAACCCCAGGGCAAGGAGTTACAATACAATACAAAACAATACATAGCCCTAATACACCGCCGCAGCCCCGGACTCTGCACAACCACAACCACAGGGCAAGGAGTTACAATACAATACAAAACAATACATAGCCCTAATACACCGCAGCCCCGGACTCTGCACAACCACAGGGCAAGGAGTTACAACACAATACAAAACAATACATAGCCCCAATACACCACCGCAGCCCCGGACTCTGCACAACCACAACCACAGGGCAAGGAGTTACAATACAATACAAAACAATACATAGCTCTAATACACCACCGCAGCCCTGGACTCTGCACAACCACAACCACAGGGCAAGGAGTTACAATACAATACAAACAATACATAGCCCTAATACACAGCAGCCCGGACTCTGCACAACCACAGGGCAAGGAGTTACAATACAATACAAAACAATACATAGCCCCAATACACCGCCGCAGGCCCGGACTCTGCACAACCACAACCACAGGGCAAGGAGTTACAATACAATACAAAACAATACATAGCTCTAATACACCACCGCAGCCCCGGACTCTGCACAACCACAACCACAGGGCAAGGAGTTACAATACAATACAAAACAATACATAGCTCTAATACACCACCGCAGCCCCGGACTCTGCACAACCACAACCACAGGGCAAGGAGTTACAATACAATACAAAACAATACATAGCCCCAATACACCACCGCAGCCCTGGACTCTGCACAACCACAACCACAGGGCAAGGAGTTACAATACAATACAAAACAATACATAGCCCTAATACACCGCAGCCCCGGACTCTGCACAACCACAACCACAGGGCAAGGAGTTACAATACAATACAAAACAATACATAGCCCCAATACACCACCGCAGCCCCGGACTCTGCACAACCACAGGGCAAGGAGTTACAATACAATACATAACAATACATAGCCCCAATACACCGCCGCAGCCCCGGACTCTGCACAACCACAGGGCAAGGAGTTACAATACAATACAAAACAATACATAGCCCCAATACACCACCGCAGCCCCGGACTCTGCACAACCACAACCACAGGGCAAGGAGTTACAATACAATACAAAACAATACATAGCTCTAATACACCGCCGCAGCCCTGGACTCTGCACAACCACAGGGCAAGGAGTTACAATACAATACAAAACAATACATAGCCCTAATACACCGCAGCCCCGGACTCTGCACAACCACAGGGCAAGGAGTTACAATACAATACAAAACAATACATAGCCCCAATACACCACCGCAGCCCCGGACTCTGCACAACCACAGGGCAAGGAGTTACAATACAATACAAAACAATACATAGCCCCAATACACCACCGCAGCCCCGGACTCTGCACAACCACAGGGCAAGGAGTTACAATACAATACAAAACAATACATAGCCCCAATACACCACCGCAGCCCCGGACTCTGCACAACCACAGGGCAAGGAGTTACAATACAATACAAAACAATACATAGCCCCAATACACACCCGCAGCCCCGGACTCTGCACAACCACAGGGCAAGGAGTTACAATACAATACAAAACAATACATAGCCCCAATACACCACCGCAGCCCCGGACTCTGCACAACCACAGGGCAAGGAGTTACAATACAATACATAACAATACATAGCCCCAATACACCACCGCAGCCCCGGACTCTGCACAACCACAGGGCAAGGAGTTACAATACAATACAAAACAATACATAGCCCCAATACACCACCGCAGCCCCGGACTCTACAAAAAAAAAAACACCCAACTATGAAATCAGTTTAGACGTTAGCTAGCTAGCTAAACTAACTAGCCAAGTTAGCTTAGCTACCTTGCTAAAACTACAATACCTAGCTATCGTTCGCTAACTGGCTAGTAAGTAGCGGCTACTTACTGTCCATCCCGGGGAAGGGGAGAGGCTGCGCCCCCAGCTGCTGCTCCACAGCTATCTCTAGGTCGAACTTGATGTGGTCCACGGTGGCTATCAGGTCCTGCATGTTGGCGGTCTCACTACGCTCCGACCAGACAGAAACAAGCTAGCTAGCCTAGCTTAGCTTAGCTAGCTAGCAGTCTTAACGGCAGTTGGCGATCAGCTAACCTGCGAAAATCTAGCTAGGTAGCTAATAAATCAACGATTAAGAGGCGTGGGCGCTAGATTGCTTGGCTAGCTGACTGTATATTTGAATGTGTAGAAAATCAACTGTGGAAAAGTTCGTTAACTAAGACAAGTCAGTTTGTCTTGTTGATCTGCCATCTTGTTTCTCCTGCCTCCAGAACGCGCGCTGGTTGAACCCCAACCTTTGACCTGGGGTTAAAAGCCCGAGTAATCGATAATAATATAATAATATGCCATTTAGCAGAGACTTACAGTCATGCGTGCATACATTTTTACGTATGGGTGGTCCCGGGAATCGAACCCACTACCCTGGCGTTACAAGCGCCGTGCTCTACCAATTGAGCTACAGAGGACCATCATCGATCTATGAGAGTGTCTGGATTTGAACTTGCCAGAAGATGCCGACCCTACCATTATGCTTGTTTACACAGAGCTGCACTGGTGTCAGAATGCAATCATTGGTTACATTAAGACACCATGGAGCGGGCTTGAGATATGGGTTGGAAAAGGTAACTCAATGGGATATGCCACCATACTCCAAATGTTACCATTATTCACACTGCTCGTTTTCCTGGAAAACTGCCCTTTTTCGTCCTCGTGTTAGCTAGCAAGTAGCCACCGCAGCCATTTTGAAAAGGCAGTATCAGCCAATCGGCTCTTTTGTTGTTCAACACAACATCCATAATGGCTGCTGTGAATACTGCTAGCTAGCACGAGGACGAAAAGGGCAGTTTTCCGGGAAAATTAGCAGTATTTCAATCTTCTCAATGGAGCAGTGTGGATAAAGGTAACATATGGTGTGCAGTGGCATGTCCCGTCCCTGCATTGAGGTACGTTTTTCTACCCTTATCTTGCGCTGGCTCCACGGAAAAGATCAATAGGCAGGACTCTCTTACAATTAAAAATGTTTTTAATGTTCTTTTGACTATTTTACCCACAAGCCAGCCAGGCCTTCATCACTCAGAAGAAAAGGACAGCTCAACATACTGCGGTATCTGTTAACCGGCCTAGTTCCAGGGTACGCATGATTTGCACCCTGGGGTATCCCGTTTCACCCGGGAAGGGATCTTTTTTTTTTTTTTTTACTTAATTCGAAAGTTAGGAAAGTTCCTATTGCCAGGGTTTAGAACTTTAGTGAATGTATGTCAGAGAACAGATGATGACAGAGAGAACATGGCTGTGTGTTTAAATGTCCTTTATCAAGTCAAATCACTACCTACTCTCTCAGGGATGGATCCTCCTCTCCTCCAACTCCTCTCTCTCCTCTACACTGAAATCCTCCTCTCCGTACGGCCCAGTACATCACTGGGGCCGAGATCCCTGCCATCCAGGACCTCTATACCAGGCGGTGTCAGAAGGCGGCCCTAAAAATTGTCAAAGACTCCAGCCACCCAAGTCATAGACTGTTCTCTCTGCTACCGCACGGCAAGCGGTACCGGAGCGCCAAGTCTAGGTCCAAAAGGCTTCTTAACAGCTTCTACCAACCCAAGCCATAAGACTCCTGAACAGTTAAAAAAAATAAGATTATTGTTAATCAAATGGCCACCGGACTATTTGCATTGACCCCCCCCTTTTTTTTTCACTGCTGCTACTCACTGTTTATTATCTATGCATAGTCACTTTACCCCTACCTACATGTATCCTTCTATCCCACCCCCTACCCCACCCCCACAAAAATATTTTTTTTTTAAATATATTTAAAAATAAAAAATATTATAAATAATACTAATATTAAAATTTAAAAATGAAATAAATAAAATATATAAAAAATGAAACAAAAATAAATAAATGGTAAAGTGGTTGTCCCACTGGCTATCATAAGGTGAATGCACCAATTTGTAAGTCGCTCTGGATAAGAGCGTCTGCTAAATGACGTAAATGTAAATGTACATATTACCTTGACTAATCTGTACCCCCACACATTGACTCAGGACCTGTACCCCCTGTATATAGCCTCGTTATTGTGTTACTTTTTATTTAATTTAGTAAATATTTTCTTAACTCTTATTTTTCTTAACTGCATTGTTGAGGTCTACACCTGTTGTATTCGGCACATATGACAAATAAAATTAGGATTTGATTTGTCTTCTACGCTGAAATCCTCCTCTCCTCTCTGTCTTCTACAGGCTGATTGGTCGGCTCAAATAGCCGACCAATCAGCCTGTTACTAACTCTTAGTAAACTTTTGGAAAAAATGGTGTTTGACCAGATACAATGTTATTTTACAGTAAACAAATTGACAACAGACTTTCAGCATGCTTATAGGGAAGGACATTCAACAAGCACAGCACTTACACAAATGACCGATGATTGGCTGAGAGAAATTGATGATAAAAAATATTGTGGGGGGCTGTTTTGTTAAGACTTCAGTGCGGCTTTTGACATTATCGATCATAGTGTGACGAGTACCGATATACGAAGAGGCAGACACAGGAATTAACAAGGTCAAGGTTTACTTAATAATGAGAACGAGAACAACAAAGAGAGAGTAAACGACACGACGCTTCACAATCACAAAATACTGAACAGTCCAGGGCTATATAGGGGTGGTGATGATGAGGTGCAGGTGCGCTGGAGGTGATTAGGGTGCGTTGGGTTTCCATTCCGGTGTTGCCGAAGGTGGTGCGCTCAGAACCGGTGGCTCAGTAGACCGGCGAATCAGAGCCCCCCGGAAGGGAGCAACGGGAGGAGGCGTGACACATAGTCTGCTGCTGGAAAAACGTATGAGTTATGGCTTTACACCCCCTGCTATATTGTGGATAAAGAGTTACCTGTCTAACAGAACACAGAGGGTGTTCTTTAATGGAAGCCTCTCCAACATAATCCAGGTAGAATCAGGAATTCCCCAGGGCAGCTGTCTAGGCCCCTTACTTTTTTCAGTCTTTACTAAACGACATGCCACTGGCTTTGAGTAAACCCTAAACCTCAACTACATCTCGTAATGAATAATGTGGAAATTGAGCAAGTTGAGGAGACTAAACTGCTTGGGTGTAACCCTGGATTGTAGACTGTCATGGTCAAAGCTCCCGAGTGGAGCAGCGGTCTAAGGCACTGCATCTCAGTGCTCGAGGCGTCACTACAGACCGAGTGGAGCAGCGGTCTAAGGCACTGCATCTCAGTGCTTGAGGCATCACTACAGACCCCCTGGTTCGATTCCAGGCTGTATCACAACCGGCAGTGATTTGGAGTCCCATAGGGCGGGGCACAATTGGCCCAACGTCGTCCGTGTTTGGCCGGTGTAGCCCGTCATTGTAAATAAGAATTTGTTCTTAACTGACTTGCCTAGTTAAATAAAGAGACGCCATTTATGAGGCTTTCCAACTGAATATTTGTCTAACTTTACTTCCACCGTAATCCTGGTTTGCACCAGGGGACTCTGGCATCGCTACGACGTTTGTCGAGATGTTTTCCCTTTTTGCAGTCCCAAAACTTATTTCGCGTGCACTTGACCGTGAGTCTTCCTCCGCACAAGGATAAGTCACCTGGTCCAATTTGTCTTCGCTCTCAAAACCCAGACAGCAGAAACAGACACATTCTTCTTCAGTGGGGTTTATATAATAATAATAATACGCCGTTTAGCATACGCTTTTTTCCAAAGCGACTTACAGTCATGTGTGCATACATTTTTTTTGTGTATGGGTGGTCCCGGGGATTGAACCCACTACCTTGGCGTTACAAGCGCCATGCTCTATCAGCTGAGCTACAGAGGACCAACGTTATGGTGCTTTACCGCCACCTAGAACTGGCCACCTAGAACTGGAGTGCGGGCCAGAGACAGGGAGAATTACCGCCACCTAGAAACAGCCCAGTCTCCTTTCTACAGCACTTAGTCGGCCGCCAAATTGCCTGTCAGAAAACAATGACATTTATTTTTCTATACTTTTTTTCATTATAAAAATATATGTGGGTGTATAAAACATTTTTAATGGAGAACGTCAGTGAATCATATATCATGAATTGAAAAAACAGAGTGGGCCTAAATCGTTTGATCCATTTTGGGCACTTTCTTAGGTAACTAACCTGATGCGCTATAAAAGCACTGAGAGCAACACATCTAATTCCGTTTCAGCACAAAGTTTGAAGGTGCGTAACTGTGTCAGTTACATGTTTCACTTCTTTAATAACAAACACTTTATCCATAGGCAATTGACACATCAAATGTGTCAAATTAATCGGTTACATGTTTTTATGTGAGAAGAGGGCGTTTCCCATGCCAATAAATGCCATGTTCCAATCAACTGGGAACTCGGAAAAATACAGGTCAAATCGTGGCGTCAGTGATCTTCAGGTCGGAAAGTCGGAGCTCTAGAAAGAGGCCCGATTTCCCGAGTTGGATGACCGTTCAAATCGATTTTTCCCAGTCGGAGCTCGTTTTTTTCCCGAGTTCCCAGTTGTTTTGAACGCGGCAAAAAGCCCCATCGAATGGAATTGAGTGACGTATATCTCATGCGACGATTGAGCTGAGTCGAAGGGACTCCTCCACGTTGTGACGTCAATAAGAAGCGACCGTGAGCAGGCCTACGAAATCAACACACAAACATAGGACGGGGAATAGGGTTTGTTGTCTTTTTTGTTTGTTTATAATCAATTTGATTAAACGCAATGCCGAAAGTGAAGAGGAGCAGGAAGCCACCTCCGGATGGCTGGGAGTTGATTGAACCGACCTTGGACGAACTAGACCAAAAGATGAGAGAAGGTAATTTAGCTAGCCACCTAGCTAGCTAACTCCGCCCGTACCAAACGAGGCTCCGCTAACATCCTTGCCCACACAATGTTGACATTAGTTAGCTAGGGTATTCAACCAGTACTTATGATGTTAGCTATATTACCAATCTGTTGTGTGAATCTGACTTGGATCATTCCTGTTTTATTGTATGACGAGCTGTGACTAACTAACTTCTCCATACCGAATGAGGCTGCGCGTACAGCCAGATGTCTACCCCTGTTTGCGTTAAGTTTATGCGCCCTTGTCTGTATGTTATCTTTTTTTGTATTGTGTGTTATTGTTCAGATAACTCGAAAATCAAGGCCAAAATGTTGACGTTAGCTAGTTTCTAAGTAACTACACTGAACAAAAAAATATAAACGCAACATGCAACAATTTCAAAGATTTTACTGAGTTACAGTTCATATAAGGAAATCCTTCAATTTAAATAAATTCATCAGGCCCCAATCTGTGGATTACACATGACTGGGAATACAGATGTGCATCTGTTGGTCACAGATACCTTAAAAGTTAGAGCTGTGAATCAGAAAACCAGTCAGTATCTGGTGATTTGCCTCATGCAGTACGACACATCTCCTTCGCGTAGAGTTGATCAGGCTGTTGATTGTGGCCTTTGGAATGTTATCCCACTCCTCTTCAATGGCTGTGCTAAATATTGACGGGAACTGGAACACGCTGTCGTACAAGTCGATCCAAGCATCCCGAACATGCTCAATGGGTGACATGTCTGGTGAGTATGCAGGCCATGGAAGAACTGGGACGTTTTCAGCTTCCAGGAATTGTGACATGGGGCCGGCCATGCATTATCATGCTGAAACATGAGGTGATGGCGGCGGATGAATGGCACGACAATGGGCCTCAGGATCTCGTCACGGTATCTCTGTGCATTCAAATTGCCATTGATAAAATGCAATTGTGTCCGTTGTCCATAGCTTATGCCTGCCCATACCATAACCCCACCGCCACCATGGGGCATTCTGTTCACAACGTTGACATCAGCAAACCGCTCGCCCACACGACGCCATCTGCCCGGAACAGTTGAAACCGGGATTCATCCATGAAGAGTACCCTTCTCCAGCATGTCAGTGTCCATTGAAGGTGAGCGTTTGCCCACTGAAGTCGGTTACGACGCTGAACTTCAGTCAGGTCAAGACCCTGGTGAGGACGACGAGCACGCAGATGAGCTTCCCTGAGACGGTTTCTGACAGGTTGGGCAGAAATTCTTCGGTTGTGCAAACCCACAGTTTCATCAGCTCTCCGGGTGGCTGGTCTCAGACGATCCCGCAGGTGAAGAAGCCGGATGTGGAGGTCCTGGGCTGGTGTGGTTATACATGATTTGCGGTTGTGAAGCTGGTTGGACATAATGCCAAATTCTCTAAAACGACGGAGGCAGCTTATGGTAGAGAAATTAACATTCAATTCTCTGTCAACAGCTCTGGTGGACATTCCTGCAGTCAGCATGCAAATTGCACGCTCCCTCAAAACTAGAGACATCTGTGGCATTGTGTTTGACAAAACTGCACATTTTTAGTGGTCTTTTATTGTCCCCAGCACGAGGTGCACCTGTGTAATGATAGTGCTGTTTAATCAGCTTCTTGATATGCTACACCTGTCAGGTGGATGGACTATCTTGGCGAAGGAGAAATGCTCACTACCAGGGATGTAAACAAATTTGTACACAACATTTGAGAGAAATAAGCTTTTTGTGCGTATGGAACATTTCTGGCCTATTTTTTTATTTCAGCTCATGAAACATGAGACCAACACTTTTACATGCTGCGTTTTCGATTGTTGTTCAGTTTAGCCAGTTTAGTTAGTTTAGGGTAATCAACCCGCCAACTAGTAGCTACTTAGCTAGCTACAATATAAAGTTGATGTATGAATGTGAATCTTGGATTATTCCTGTTTTGTATTGTGTTTATGACGAGCTGCGACTGTCTCCTTCCAGCCGAGACGGAGCCTCACGAGGGAAAGCGGAAGGTGGAGTCGCTGTGGCCGATATTCAGACTGCATCATCAGCGGAGCCGATATATCTTCGACCTGTTCTACAAGAGGAAGGCCATCAGCAGAGGTGGAGTAGAGACCTCCAAGACAGGGTTTAATGTTAGGTTGGGTTATTTTAAGATGAGGTATAATGCTCTTTCTCTGTTTGTGTGTGGGTGTGTATATGCAGTAGGAACCTCCAAGACAGGGGTTAATGTTAGGTTGGGTTATTTTAGGTGAGGTATAATGCTCTTTCTCTCTGTGTGTGTGTAGAGCTGTATGACTACTGTATAAAGGAGAGTTATGCTGATAAGAACCTGATAGCTAAGTGGAAGAAGCAGGGCTATGAGAACCTGTGCTGTCTCCGCTGCATCCAGACACGAGACACCAACTTTGGAACCAACTGTATCTGTAGAGTCCCCAAGAGCAAACTGGAAGTGGTGAGTACTGCGACACTCTAGTACTGCGACACTCTAGTACTGCGACACTCTAGTACTGCGACACACTAGTACTGCGACACACTAGTACTGCGACACTCTAGTACTGCAACACACTAGTACTGCAACACACAAGTACTGCAACACACAAGTACTGCAACACACTAGTACTGCGACACACTAGTACTGCGACACACTAGTACTGCGACACTCTAGTACTGCAACACACTAGTACTGCAACACACAAGTACTGCAACACACAAGTACTGCAACACACTAGTACTGCAACACACTAGTACTGCGACACACTAGTACTGCGACACTCTAGTGCTGCGACACTCTAGTGCTGCGACACTCTAGTACTGCGACACACTAGTACTGCGACACACTAGTACTGCAACACACTAGTACTGCAACACTCTAGTCTGTTAACCTCTGTGTCCCCCCCAGTCTGTTAACATCTATGTGTCCCCCCCCAGTCTGTTAACATCTCTGTGTCCCCCCCCCAGTCTGTTAACCTCTGTGTCCCCCCCAGTCTGTTAACCCCTCTGTTTCCCTCCCCCCCAGTCTGTTAACCCCTCTGTTTCCCCCCCCCCAGTCTGTTAACCCCTCTGTTTCCCCCAGTCTGTTAACCCCTCTGTTTCTCCTCCCCCAGTCTGTTAACCCCTCTGTTTCCCCCCAGTATGTTAACCCCTCTGTTTCCCCCAGTCTGTTAACCCCTCTGTTTCTCCTCCCCCAGTCTGTTAACCCCTCTGTTTCCCCCCAGTCTGTTAACCCCTCTGTTTCTCCTCCCCCAGTCTGTTAACCCCTCTGTTTCCCCCAGTCTGTTAACCCCTCTGTTTCCCCCAGTCTGTTAACCCCTCTGTTTCCCCCAGTCTGTTAACCCCTCTGTTTCCCCCCAGTCTGTTAACCCCTCTGTTTCCCCCAGTCTGTTAACCCTCTGTTTCCCCCAGTCTGTTAACCCCTCTGTTTCTCCCCCAGTCTGTTAACCCCTCTGTTTCCTCCCCCCAGTCTGTTAACCCCTCTGTTTCTCCCCCAGTCTGTTAACCCCTCTGTTTCCCCCAGTCTGTTAACCCTCTGTTTCTCCCCCCAGTCTGTTAACCCCTCTGTTTCCCCCCAGTCTGTTAACCCTCTGTTTCTCCCCCAGTCTGTTAACCCCTCTGTTTCCCCCCAGTCTGTTAACCCCTCTGTTTCCCCCAGTCTGTTAACCCCTCTGTTCCCCCCAGTCTGTTAACCCTCTGTTTCCCCCCAGTCTGTTAAACCCTCTGTTTCCCCCCAGTCTGTTAACCCCTCTGTTTCTCCCCCCCAGTCTGTTAACCCCTCTGTTTCCCCCCCCCCAGTCTGTTAACCCCTCTGTTTCCTCCCCCCAGTCTGTTAACCCCTCTGTTTCCCCCCAGTCTGTTAACCCCTCTGTTTCTCCCCCAGTCTGTTAACCCCTCTGTTTCTCCCCCAGTCTGTTAACCCCTCTGTTTCTCCTCCCCCCAGTCTGTTAACCCCTCTGTTTCCCCCCCCCCAGTCTGTTAACCCCTCTGTTTCTCCCCCACAGTCTGTTAACCCCTCTGTTTCTCCCCCCAGTCTGTTAACCCCTCTGTTTCCTCCCCCAGTCTGTTAACCCCTCTGTTTCCCCCCAGTCTGTTAACCCCTCTGTTTCCCCCCAGTCTGTTAACCCCTCTGTTTCTCCCCCCAGTCTGTTAACCCCTCTGTTTCTCCCCCCAGTCTGTTAACCCCTCTGTTTCCCCCCAGTCTGTTAACCCCTCTGTTCCCCCCAGTCTGTTAACCCCTCTGTTTCCCCCCCAGTCTGTTAACCCCTCTGTTTCTCCCCCCAGTCTGTTAACCCCTCTGTTTCTCCCCCCAGTCTGTTAACCCCTCTGTTTCTCCTCCCTCCCCAGTCTGTTAACCCCTCTGTTTCTCCTCCCCCCAGTCTGTTAACCCCTCTGTTTCCCCCCCAGTCTGTTAACCCCTCTGTTTCCCCCCAGTCTGTTAACCCCTCTGTTTCTCCCCCCAGTCTGTTAACCCCTCTGTTTCTCCCCCCCAGTCTGTTAACCCCTCTGTTTCCCCCCCAGTCTGTTAACCCCTCTGTTTCTCCCCCCAGTCTGTTAACCCCTCTGTTTCTCCTCCCCCAGTCTGTTAACCCCTCTGTTTCCCCCCAGTCTGTTAACCCCTCTGTTTCTCCCCCCCAGTCTGTTAAGCCCTCTGTTTCTCCTCCCTCCCCAGTCTGTTAACCCCTCTGTTTCTCCTCCTCCCCAGTCTGTTAACCCCTCTGTTTCCCCCCCCCCCAGTCTGTTAACCCCTCTGTTTCCCCCCAGTCTGTTAACCCCTCTGTTTCTCCCCCCACAGTCTGTTAACCCCTCTGTTTCTCCTCCCTCCCCAGTCTGTTAACCCCTCTGTTTCTCCCCCAGTCTGTTAACCCTCTGTTTCTTCCCCCAGTCTGTTAACCCCTCTGTTTCCCCCCAGTCTGTTAACCCCTCTGTTTCCCCCAGTCTGTTAACCCCTCTGTTTCTCCCCCCCAGTCTGTTAACCCCTCTGTTTCTCCCCCCAGTCTGTTAACCCCTCTGTTTCCCCCCAGTCTGTTAACCCCTCTGTTTCCCCCAGTCTGTTAACCCCTCTGTTTCCCCCCAGTCTGTTAACCCCTCTGTTTCTCCCCCCAGTCTGTTAACCCCTCTGTTTCTCCTCCCCCAGTCTGTTAACCCCTCTGTTTCCCCCCAGTCTGTTAACCCCTCTGTTTCTCCCCCAGTCTGTTAACCCCTCTGTTTCTCCTCCCCCCAGTCTGTTAACCCCTCTGTTTCCCCCCAGTCTGTTAACCCCTCTGTTTCTCCCCCCAGTCTGTTAACCCCTCTGTTTCTCCCCCAGTCTGTTAACCCCTCTGTTTCCCCCAGTCTGTTAACCCCTCTGTTTCCCCCCAGTCTGTTAACCCCTCTGTTTCTCCCCCCAGTCTGTTAACCCCTCTGTTTCTCCTCCCCCCAGTCTGTTAACCCCTCTGTTTCCCCCCAGTCTGTTAACCCCTCTGTTTCTCCCCCAGTCTGTTAACCCCTCTGTTTCTCCTCCCCCCAGTCTGTTAACCCCTCTGTTTCCCCCAGTCTGTTAACCCCTCTGTTTCTCCCCCCAGTCTGTTAACCCCTCTGTTTCTCCTCCCCCCAGTCTGTTAACCCCTCTGTTTCCCCCAGTCTGTTAACCCCTCTGTTTCTCCCCCCAGTCTGTTAACCCCTCTGTTTCTCCCCCCAGTCTGTTAACCCCTCTGTTTCTCCCCCCAGTCTGTTAACCCCTCTGTTTCTCCTCCCCCCAGTCTGTTAACCCCTCTGTTTCTCCCCCCCAGTCTGTTAACCCCTCTGTTTCTCCTCCCTCCCCAGTCTGTTAACCCCTCTGTTTCCCCCCAGTCTGTTAACCCCTCTGTTTCCCCCCAGTCTGTTAACCCCTCTGTTTCTCCCCCCCAGTCTGTTAACCCCTCTGTTTCTCCTCCCTCCCCAGTCTGTTAACCCCTCTGTTTCTCCTCCCCCCCAGTCTGTTAACCCCTGCCTGTCTGTCTCTCTACAGGGGAGGATAATCGAGTGTACCCACTGTGGCTGCCGAGGCTGCTCCGGCTGAATCGTCAGGATCACCTGGCTATTCTACTCTGGATCGTCTAGTCAGGTCTAGATCACCTGGCCGTTTTTGCTCTGGATCGTCTAGTCTGGCCTGGCTGTTCTGCTCTGGATCGTCTTGTCAGGTCTTTTCTACGGGACATCAGGGCTCATCTACTCCACCTTTTGTGCTTCGCTACCCTGGAGAGGCGTCCGATCTCAAATACACCCCTGCACCTCTATCCCCTGCTCCCTATCGGGGGGGTAGGGGTGGGTTTGTGATTGGGCGTGGGTTATTGTTGCCATCCCAGCTGTTTAGTACACATGGTGGTCATTTATAAAGTGCTATTGTACCTCATTTACAATGAAGAGGGCCGGGGGGGTTGGCAGCTTTTTGCTGTTGAAACATGTCATTGCTTTGAACCTGATGATTCTTGTTTTATTTGTACCTTATAATTTTAATAAAACTCTTGTTAAATAAGTAATGCTGTCTTTGTGTGTGTGTGTCACGGGCGAGATCTGAACCACGGTCTCCCCATGGGATAAACCAAAATCCTTGACCGTGAGCCCAAGAGGAAATTTGAATTCACATGGCACGGCAGCCTCAACGGACCGTGAACCAGACAAATCTCTGCCGTCGGAGTAGTGTCTGGATGAGTTCTGAGACCGTGAACCAGACCAAATCTCTGCCGTCGGAGTAGTGTCTGGATGAGTTCTGAGACCGTGAACCAGACCAAATCTCTGCCGTCGGAGTAGTGTCTGGATGAGTTCTGAGACCGTGAACCAGACAAATCTCTGCCGTCGGAGTAGTGTCTGGATGAGTTCTGAGACCGTGAACCAGACTCTCGAGTCTCCCTTAACAACATCTCTTCTAAGTCTCCCTAACATCCTCTCTAAAAAAAAAAAAAAAACATATTCTACATTTCTCGTCTCTAACAACCACTTCATATGTTCTTAGTCTCTAACAACATCTCTTCTAGTCTCTCTAACTACCTGTGGTGTAAAGTACTTCAGTAAAAATACTTTAAAGTACTACTTACAGTTGAAGTCGGAAGTTTACATACACCTTAGCCAAATACAGTTTTTCACAATTCCTGACATTTAGTCCTAGTAAAAATTCCCTGTCTTAGGTCAGTTAGGATCACCACTTTATTTTAAGAATGTGAAATGTCAGAATAATAGTAGGGAGAATGATTTATTTCTTTCATCACATTCCCAGTGGGTCAGAAGTTTACATACACTCAATTAGTATTTGGTAGCATTGCCTTTTAAATTGTTTAACTTCTGTCAAACGTTTCGGGTAGCCTTCCACAAGCTTCCCACAATAAGTTGGGTGAATTTTGGCCCATTCCTCCTGACAGAGCTGGTGTAACGGAGTCAGGTTTGTAGGCTTCCTTGCTCGCACACGCTTTTTCAGTTCTGCCCATTTTATATAGGATTGAGGTCAGGGCTTTGTGATGGCCACTCCAATACCTTGACTTTGTTGTCCTTAAGCCATTTTGCCACAACTTTGGAAGTATTCTTGGGGTCATTGTCCATTTGGAAGACCCATTTGTGACCAAGCTTGAACTTCCTGACTGATGTCTTGAGATGTTGCTTCAATATATCCACAATTTTCCTTCCTCATGATGCCATCTATTTTGTGAAGTGCACCAGTCCCTCCTGCAGCAAAGCACCCCCACAGCATATGATGCTGCCACCCCCGTGCTTCACGGTTGGGATGGTGTTCTTCGGCTTGCAAGCTCCCCCTTTTTCCTCCAAACATAACGATGGTCATTATGGCCAAACAGTTCTATTTTTGTTTCATCAGACCAGAGGACATTTCTCCAAAAAGTACGATCTTTGTCCCCATGTGCAGTTGCAAACCGTAGTCTGGCTTTTTTATGGCAGTTTTGGAGCAGTGGCTTCTTCCTTGCTGAGCGGCCTTTCAGGTTATGTCGATACAGGACTGTTTTACTGTGGATATAGATACTTTTGTACCTGTTTCCTCCAGCATCTTCACAAGGTCCTTTGCTGTTGTTCTGGGATTGATTTGCACTTTTCGCACCAAAGTACGTTCATCTCTAGGAGACAGAACGCGTCTCCTTCCTGAGCGGTATGACAGCTGCATGGTCCCATGGTGTTTATACTTGCGTACTATTGTTTGTACAGATGAACGTGGTACCTTCAGGCGTTTGGAAATTGCTCCCAAGGATGAACCAGACTTGTGGAGGTCTACAAAAAAAAATTCTGAGGTCTTTGCTGATTTCTTTTGATTTTCCCATGATGTCAAGCAAAGAGGCACTGAGTTTGAAGGTAGGCCTTGAAATACATCCACAAGTACACCTCCAATTGACTCAAATGATGTCAATTAGCCTCTTCATTTTCTGGAATTTTCCAAGCTGTTTAAAGGCACAGTCAGCTTAGTGTTTGTAAACTTCTGACCCACTGGAATTGTGATACAGTGAATTATAAGTGAAATAATCTGTCTGTAAACAATTGTTGTGAAAATTACTTGTGTCATGCACCAAGTAGATGTCCTAACCGACTTGCCAAAACTATAGTTTGTTAACAAGACATTTATGGAGAGGTTGAAAAACGAGTTTTAATGACTCCAACCTAAGTGTATGTAAACTTCCGACTTCAAGTGTAAGTCGTTTTTTTGGGGTATGTACTGTACTTTACAATGTATATTTTTGACAAATTTTACTTGACTACATTACTAAAGAAAATAATATACTTTTTATTATATACGCTTTCCCTGACACCCTAAAATACTTGTTACATTTCGAATGCTTAGCAGGACAGGAGTTCACACACTTATCAAGACAACACCCCTGGTCATCCCTCTTATCAAGAGAACACCCCTGGTCATCCCTCTTATCAAGAGAACACCCCTGGTCATCCCTCTTATCAAGACAACACCCCTGGTCATCCCTCTTATCAAGAGAACACCCCTGGTCATCCCACTTATCAAGAGAACACCCCTGGTCATCCCTCTTATCAAGAGAACACCCCTGGTCATCCCTCTTATCAAGAGAACACCCCTGGTCATCCCACTTATCAAGAGAACACCCCTGGTCATCCCACTTATCAAGAGAACACCCCTGGTCATCCCACTTATCAAGAGAACACCCCTGGTCATCCCTCTTATCAAGAGAACACCCCTGGTCACCATCTGATCTGGCGGACTCACTAAACACGCATGCTTCGTTTGTAAATGATGTCTGCGTGTTGGAGTGTGTCCCAGGCTATCCGTGGTGCCGTCTGATTTGCTTAATATAAGGAATGGGAAATGATTTATACTTTTACTTTTGATACTTAAGTATATTTGAGCAATTAAATTTACTTTTGATACTTAAGTATATTTAAAACCTAATACTTTTAGACTTTTATTCAAGTAGTATATTATTTGGTGACTTTTACTTGAGTCATTTTCTATTAAGGTATCTTTACTTTTACACAAGTATGACAATTGGATACTTTTTGCACCACTGCTAACATCTCTTCTAAGTATCTAGTCTCTCTAACAACATCTCTTCTAACTCTCTCTAACAACATCTCTTCTAGTGTCTAACAACATCTCTTCTAGTCTCTCTAACAACATCTCTTCTAGAGTCTAACAACATCTCTTCTAGTCTCTAACAACATCTCTTCTCTAACAACATTTCTTCTAGTCTCTCTAACAACATCTCTTCTAGTCTATAACAACATATCTTCTAGTCTCTAACAACATCTCTTATAGTCTCTAACAACATCTCTTCTAGTCTCTCTAACAACATCTCTTCTAGTCTCTAACAACATCTCTTCTAGTCTCTAACAACATCTCTTCTAGTCTCTCTAACAACATCTCTTCTAGTCTCTCTAACAACATCTCTTATAGTCTCTCTAACAACATATATTCTAGTCTCTCTAACAACATCTCTTCTAGTCTATCTAACAACATCTCTTCTAGTCTCTAACAACATATATTCTAGTCTCTAACAACATCTCTTCTAGTCTCTAACAACATCTCTTCTAGTCTCTAACAACATCTCTTCTAGTCTCTCTAACAACATCTCTTCTAATCTCTAACAACATCTCTTCTAGTCTCTCTAACAACATCTCTTCTAGTCTCTCTAACAACATCTCTTCTAGTCTCTCTAACAACATATCTTCTAATCTCTAACAACATCTCTTCTAGTCTCTCTAACAACATCTCTTCTAGTCTCTAACAACATCTCTTCTAGTCTCTAACAACATCTCTTCTAGTCTCTCTAACAACATCTCTTCTAGTCTCTCTAACAACATCTCTTCTAAACTCTAACAACATCTCTTCTAGTCTCTCTAACAACATCTCTTCTAGTCTCTAACATCTCTTCTAGTCTCTAACAACATCTCTTCTAGTCTCTCTAACAACATCTCTTCTAGTCTCTAACAACATCTCTTCTAGTCTCTCTAACAACATCTCTTCTAGTCTCTCTAACAACATCTCTTCTAGTCTCTCTAACAACATCTCTTCTAGTCTCTCTAACAACATCTCTTCTAATCTCTAACAACATCTCTTCTAGTCTCTCTAACAACATCTCTTCTAGTCTCTAACAACATCTCTTCTAGTCTCTAACAACATCTCTTCTAGTCTCTCTAACAACATCTCTTCTAGTCTCTAACAACATCTCTTCTAGTCTCTAACAACATCTATTCTAGTCTCTCTAACAACATCTCTTCTAGTCTCTCTAACAACATATATTCTAGTCTCTAGTCTCTCGAAGCAGAAATGAAGAGATTTCAGTGATCCGATGTTGTGATGTTCTGGGTGTGATTTCCAGGCCACAAGCTAAGAACCCAACTAATGATGACAGTATAGATACTTAAGTATATTTGAGCAATTACATTTACTTTTGATACTTAAGTATATTTAAAACCTAATACTTTTAGACTTTTATTCAAGTAGTATATTATTTGGTGACTTTTACTTGAGTCATTTTCTATTAAGGTATCTTTACGTATGACAATTGGATACTTTTTCCACCACTGCTAACATCTCTTCTAAGTATCTAGTCTCTCTAACAACATCTCTTCTAACTCTCTCTAACAACATATCTTCTACTGTCTAACAAACATCTCTTCTAGTGTCTCTAACAACATCTCTTCTAGAGTCTAACAACATCTCTTCTAGTCTCTAACAACATCTCTTCTAGTCTCTCTAACAACATCTCTTCTAGTCTCTAACAACATCTCTTATAGTCTCTCTAACAACATTTCTTCTAGTCTCTCTAACAACATATCTTCTAGTCTCTAACAACATCTCTTCTAGTCTCTAACAACATCTCTTCTAGTCTCTCTAACAACATCTCTTCTAGTCTCTCTAACAACATCTCTTCTAGTCTCTAACAACATCTCTTCTAGTCTCTAACAACATCTCTTCTAGTCTCTCTAACAACATCTCTTCTAGTCTCTCTAACAACATATCTTGTAGTCTCTCTAACAACATCTCTTCTCTAACAACATCTCTTCTAGTCTCTAACAACATCTCTTCTAGTCTCTCTAACAGCATCTCTTCTAGTCTCTCTAACAACATCTCTTCTAGTCTCTCTAACAACATCTCTTCTAGTCTCTCTAACAACATCTCTTCTAGTCTCTCTAACAACATCTCTTCTAATCTCTAACAACATATCTTCTAGTCTCTCTAACAACATCTCTTCTAGTCTCTAACAACATCTCTTCTAGTCTCTCTAACAACATATCTTCTAGTCTCTAACAACATCTCTTCTAGTCTCTCTAACAACATCTCTTCTAGTCTCTCTAACAACATCTCTTCTAGTCTCTCTAACAACATCTCTTCTAGTCTCTCTAACAACATCTCTTCTAGTCTCTCTAACAACATATCTTCTAGTCTCGCTAACAACATCTCTTCTAGTCTCTCTAACAACATATCTTCTAGTCTCTAGTCTCTCGAAGCAGAAATGAAGAGATTTCAGTGATCCGATGTTGTGATGTTCTGGGTGTGATTTCCAGGCCACAAGCTAAGAACCCAACTAATGATGACAGTATAGCGAAATGTATCAGATGATTGTAGTAAAGTTGTAATAGTACAAACAATGGAGTAAAACAACCTTATATTTTGGGTTATGACGGGGGGTTAGACAGTTGTACTGAGCTCATGAGGCATTTGTAAATTATATTGTTCAAAGATCATATCATTGAAATGACCAACGAAAAACATTGCAGATTGCACCTTTTTAAGGTGTCAGTTTCACTAGACTGTGGTCGTGTTACCCATCTCAGGCGTTGCATTGCATCAACCAATGGTTGCGTGCCACGCCATCAACTCTGCAGTTGGGCACCAGATTGCGATAACATAATGATGTGGTTTAGCTGGTACGGAAAATACCTACCCGGGCGTTTTAATGATCTGGCAGGCGTCAGCAACACCTGGGCAGAGGAACACAACCTGTGTAAAGGTGAAGTACTGGAATGAGCCGCCACAGCTACGATCAATCAATCACGTTTATTACAATACGACCTGGGTTTATTGATCCAATATTGATACGGTCGGTGGTTGCAACACTAATTGACCTTGGATCAGAGATGGAGAGAATTCTCAGACAGGTTCCCCAGACTAAGTCGTACTACACCGGCTCTGACGCTCGTCGGATGTGGCAGGGCTTGAAAACTATTATAGACTACAAAGGGAAGCACAGCCGCGAGCTGCCCAGTGACACAAGACTTCCAGACGAGCTAAACCACTTCTATGCTCGCTTCGAGGCAAGCAACACTGAAGCATGCATGAGAGCACCAGCTATTCCGGATGACTATGTGATCATGCTCTCCGTAGCCAATGTGAGTAAGACTTTTAAGCAGGTCAACATTCACAAGGCCGCAGGGCCAGACGGATTACCAGGACGTGTACTCCGAGCATGTGCTGACCAACTGGCAAGTGTCTTCACTGACATTTTCAACATGTCCCTGACTGAGTCTGTAATACCAACATGTTTCAAGCAGACCACCATAGTCCCCGTGCCCAAGGACACTAAGATAACCTGCCTAAATGACTACCGACCCGTAGCACTGACGTCTGTAGCCATGAAGTGCTTTGAAAGGCTGGTCATGGCTTACATCAACACCATTATCCCAGAAACCCTAGACCCACTTCAATTTGCATATCGCCCCAACAGATCCACAGATGATGCAATCTCTATTGCACTCCACACTGCCCTTTCCCACCTGGACAAGAGGAACACCTACGTGAGAATGCTATTCATTGACTACAGCTCAGCATTCAACATCATAGTCCCCTCAAAGCTCATCACTAAGCTAAGGATCCTGGGACTAAACACCTCCCTCTGCAACTGGATCCTGGACTTCCTGACGGGCCGCCCCCAGGTGGTAAAGGTAGGTAACAACACATCTGCCACACTGATCCTCTACACGGGGGCCCCTCAGGGGTGCGTGCTCAGTCCCCTCCTGTACTCCCTGTTCACCCATGACTGCATGGCCAGGCACGATTCCAACCCCATCATTAAGTTTGCCGACGACACAACAGTGGTAGGCCTGATCACAGACAACGATGTGACAGCCTATAGGGAGGAGGTCAGAGACCTGGCCGTGTGGTGCCAGGATAACAACCTCTCCCTCAACGTGACCAAGACAAAGGAGATGATTGTGGACTACGGGGAAAAAAAAGAGGACTGAGCACGCCCCCATTCTCATCGACGGGGCTGTAGTGGAACAGGTTGAGAGCTTCAAGTTCCTTGGTGTCCACATCACCAACGAACTATCATGGTCCAAACACACCAAGACAGTCGTGAAGAGGGCACGACAAAGCCTATTCCCCCTCAGGAGGCCTAAAAAGATTTGGCATGGGTCCTCAGATCCTCAAAAAGTTCTACAGCTGCACCATCGAGAGCATCCTGACTGGTTGCATCACTGCCTGGTATGGCAACTGCTCGGCCTCCGACCGCAAGGCACTACAGAGGGTAGTGCGTACGGCCCAGTACATCACTGGGGCCAAGCTTCCTGCCATCCAGGACCTCTATACCAGGCGGTGTCAAAGACTCCAGCCAACTTAGTCATAGACTGTTCTCTCTGCTACCGCACGGCAAGCGGTACCGGAGTGCCAAGTGTAGGTCCAAAAGGCTTCTTAACAGCTTCTACCCCCAAGCCAAAAGACTCCTGAACAGTTAATAAAATGGTTACCCGGACTATTTGCATTCCCCCCACACTTATCTATTTTTTACTTAACACTTATTTTTCTTAAAACTGCATTGTTGGTTAAGGGCTTGTAAGTAAGCATTTCACTGTAAGGTCTACACGTGTTGTAATCGACGCATGTGACTAATGCAATTTGATTTGATTTATACGAAATAGGCAACTGCACATTACGCACAACAGAAAAACATAAAAGCCCATAGATGTAGCTAGCTATATAAAGCCCATAGATGTAGCTAGCTATATAAAGCCCATAGATGTAGCTAGCTATATAAAGCCCATAGATGTAGCTAGCTATATAAAAGCCCATAGATGTAGCTAGCTATATAAAGGTAAATAAATGAAACTAGCTCCAGTAGGCTAATCTTTTAGAGTGTGAACTGTATTACTGTACTGTATTGTATTATACTGTATTACTGTACTGTATTGTATTATACTGTATTCCTGTACTGTATTGTATTATACTGTATTACTGTACTGTATTGTATTATACTGTATTACTGTACTGTATTGTATTATACTGTATTCCTGTACTGTATTGTATTATACTGTATTCCTGTACTGTATTATACTGTATTACTGTACTGTATTGTATTATACTGTATTACTGTACTGTATTTTATTATATTGTATTCCTGTACTGTATTGTATTATACTGTATTCCTGTACTGTATTGTATTATACTGTATTACTGTACTGTATTGTATTATACTGTATTCCTGTACTGTATTGTATTATACTGTATTACTGTACTGTATTTTATTATATTGTATTACTGTACTGTATTGTATTATACTGTATTACTGTACTGTATTGTATTATACTGTATTGCTGTACTGTATTGTATTATACTGTATTGCTGTACTGTATTGTATTATACTGTATTACTGTACTGTATTGTATTATACTGTATTCCTGTACTGTATTCTATTATACTGTATTACTGTACTGTATTGTATTATACTGTATTCCTGTACTGTATTGTATTATACTGTATTCCTGTACTGTATTGTATTATACTGTATTACTGTACTGTATTGTATTATACTGTATTACTGCACTGTATTTTATTATACGGTATTACTGTACTGTATTGTATTATACTGTATTACTGTACTGTATTGTATTATACTGTATTCCTGTACTGTATTGTATTATACTGTATTACTGTACTGTATTTTATTATATTGTATTACTGTACTGTATTGTATTATACTGTATTACTGTACTGTATTGTATTATACTGTATTGCTGTACTGTATTGTATTATACTGTATTGCTGTACTGTATTGTATTATACTGTATTACTGTACTGTATTGTATTATACTGTATTCCTGTACTGTATTCTATTATACTGTATGTACTGTACTGTATTGTATTATACTGATTCTGTACGTCTGTACTGTATTGTATTATACTGTATTACTGTACTGTATTGTATTATACTGTATTACTGCACTGTATTTTATTATACGGTATTACTGTACTGTATTGTATATACTGTACTGTATTGTATTATACTGATTGTATTGTATTATACTGTATTCCTGTACTGTATTGTATTATACTGTATTCCTGTACTGTATTGTATTATACTGTATTCCTGTACTGTATTGTATTATACTGTATTGCTGTACTGTATTGTATTATACTGTATAGCTGTACTGTATTGTATTATACTGTATTGCTGTACTGTATTTTATTATATTGTATTACTGTACTGTATTGTATTATACTGTATTACTGTACTGTATTGTATTATACTGTATTGCTGTACTGTATTGTATTATACTGTATTACTGTACTGTATTGTATTATAATGTATTCCTGTACTGTATTCTATTATACTGTATTACTGTACTGTATTGTATTATACTGTATTCCTGTACTGTATTGTATTATACTGTATTCCTGTACTGTATTTTATTATACTGTATTACTGTACTGTATTGTATTATACTGTATTACTGTACTGTATTTTATTATACGGTATTACTGTACTGTATTGTATTATACTGTATTACTGTACTGTATTGTATTATACTGTATTCCTGTATTGTATTATACTGTATTCCTGTACTGTATTGTATTATACTGTATTCCTGTACTGTATTGTATTATACTGTATTGCTGTACTGTATTGTATTATACTGTATTGCTGTACTGTATTGTATTATACTGTATAGCTGTACTGTATTGTATTATACTGTATTCCTGTACTGTATTGTATTATACTGTATTACTGTACTGTATTGTATTATACTGTATTACTGTACTGTATTTTATTATACTGTATTACTGTACTGTATTGTATTATACTGTATTACTGTACTGTATTGAATTATACTGTATTATTGTATTATACTGTATTCCTGTACTGTATTGTATTATACTGTATTCCTGTACTGTATTGTATTATACTCTATTCCTGTACTGTATTGTATTATACTGTATTCCTGTACTGTATTGTATTATACTGTATTCCTGTACTGTATTGTATTATACTGTACTACTGTACTGTATTTTATTATATTGTATTACTGTACTGTATTGTATTATACTGTATTCCTGTACTGTATTGTATTATACTGTATTACTGTACTGTATTGTATTATACTGTATTCCTGTACTGTATTGTATTATACTGTATTACTGTACTGTATTGTATTATACTGTATTCCTGTACTGTATTGTATTATACTGTATTCCTGTACTGTATTGTATTATACTGTATTGCTGTACTGTATTGTATTATACTGTATTACTGTACTGTATTGTATTATACTGTATTGCTGTACTGTATTGTATTATACTGTATTACTGTACTGTATTGTATTATACTGTATTCCTGTACTGTATTGTATTATACTGTATTACTGTACTGTATTTTATTATATTGTATTACTGTACTGTATTGTATTATACTGTATTACTGTACTGTATTGTATTATAATGTATTCCTGTACTGTATTGTATTATACTGTATTACTGTACTGTATTGTATTATACTGTATTCCTGTACTGTATTGTATTATACTGTATTACTGTACTGTATTGTATTATACTGTATTCCTGTACTGTATTGTATTATACTGTATTACTGTACTGTATTGTATTATACTGTATTCCTGTACTGTATTGTATTATACTGTATTCCTGTACTGTATTGTATTATACTGTATTCCTGTACTGTATTGTATTATACTGTATTGCTGTACTGTATTGTATTATACTGTATTACTGTACTGTATTGTATTATACTGTATTACTGTACTGTATTGTATTATACTGTATTACTGTACTGTATTGTATTATACTGTATTACTGTACTGTATTTTATTATATTGTATTACTGTACTGTATTGTATTATACTGTATTACTGTACTGTATTGTATTATACTGTATTCCTGTACTGTATTGTATTATACTGTATTACTGTACTGTATTGTATTATACTGTATTCCTGTACTGTATTGTATTATACTGTATTACTGTACTGTATTGTATTATACTGTATTAATGTACTGTATTTTATTATACTGTATTACTGTACTGTATTGTATTATACTGTATTCCTGTATTGTATTATACTGTATTACTGTACTGTATTGTATTATACTGTATTGCTGTACTGTATTGTATTATACTGTATTACTTTACTGTATTTTATTATATTGTATTACTGTACTGTATTGTATTATACTGTATTGCTGTACTGTATTGTATTATACTGTATTGCTGTACTGTATTGTATTATACTGTATTGCTGTACTGTATTGTATTATACTGTATTACTGTACTGTATTATACTGTATTACTGTACTGTATTGTATTATACTGTATTACTGTACTGTATTGTATTATACTGTATTCCTGTACTGTATTGTATTATACTGTATTACTGTACTGTATTTTATTATATTGTATTACTGTACTGTATTGTATTATACTGTATTACTGCACTGTATTGTATTATACTGTATTGCTGTACTGTATTGTATTATACTGTATTGCTGTACTGTATTGTATTATACTGTATTACTGTACTGTATTGTATTATACTGTATTACTGTACTGTATTGTATTATAATGTATTCCTGTACTGTATTCTATTATACTGTATTACTGTACTGTATTGTATTATACTGTATTCCTGTACTGTATTGTATTATACTGTATTCCTGTACTGTATTTTATTATACTGTATTACTGTACTGTATTGTATTATACTGTATTACTGTACTGTATTTTATTATACGGTATTACTGTACTGTATTGTATTATACTGTATTACTGTACTGTATTGTATTATACTGTATTCCTGTATTGTATTATACTGTATTCCTGTACTGTATTGTATTATACTGTATTCCTGTACTGTATTGTATTATACTGTATTCCTGTACTGTATTGTATTATACTGTATTGCTGTACTGTATTGTATTATACTGTATAGCTGTACTGTATTGTATTATACTGTATTGCTGTACTGTATTGTATTATATTGTATTACTGTACTGTATTGTATTATACTGTATTACTGTACTGTATTGTATTATACTGTATTCCTCTACTGTATTGTATTATACTGTATTACTGTACTGTATTGTATTATACTGTATTACTGTACTGTATTTTATTATACTGTATTACTGTACTGTATTGTATTATACTGTATTACTGTACTGTATTGTATTATACTGTATTATTGTATTATACTGTATTCCTGTACTGTATTGTATTATACTGTATTCCTGTACTGTATTGTATTATACTGTATTCCTGTACTGTATTGTATTATACTGTACTACTGTACTGTATTTTATTATATTGTATTACTGTACTGTATTGTATTATACTGTATTCCTGTACTGTATTGTATTATACTGTATTACTGTACTGTATTGTATTATACTGTATTCCTGTACTGTATTGTATTATACTGTATTACTGTACTGTATTGTATTATAATGTATTCCTGTACTGTATTGTATTATACTGTATTCCTGTACTGTATTGTATTATACTGTATTCCTGTACTGTATTGTATTATACTGTATTGCTGTACTGTATTGTATTATACTGTATTACTGTACTGTATTGTATTATACTGTATTCCTGTACTGTATTGTATTATACTGTATTACTGTACTGTATTGTATTATACTGTATTCCTGTACTGTATTGTATTATACTGTATTACTGTACTGTATTTTATTATATTGTATTACTGTACTGTATTGTATTATACTGTATTACTGTACTGTATTGTATTATACTGTATTCCTGTACTGTATTGTATTATACTGTATTACTGTACTGTATTGTATTATACTGTATTCCTGTACTGTATTGTATTATACTGTATTACTGTACTGTATTGTATTATGCTGTATTAATGTACTGTATTGTATTATACTGTATTACTGTACTCTATTGTATTATACTGTATTCCTGTATTGTATTATACTGTATTACTGTACTGTATTGTATTATACTGTATTGCTGTACTGTATTGTATTATACTGTATTACTGTACTGTATTGTATTATACTGTATTGCTGTACTGTATTGTATTATACTGTATTGCTGTACTGTATTGTATTATACTGTATTCCTGTACTGTATTGTATTATACTGTATTACTGTACTGTATTATACTGTATTCCTGTACTGTAATATACTGTATTACTGTACTGTATTTTATTATATTGTATTCCTGTACTGTATTGTATTATACTGTATTCCTGTACTGTATTGTATTATACTGTATTACTGTACTGTATTGTATTATACTGTATTGCTGTATTGTATTATACTGTATAGCTGTACTGTATTGTATTATACTGTATTGCTGTACTGTATTGTATTATATTGTATTACTGTACTGTATTGTATTATACTGTATTACTGTACTGTATTGTATTATACTGTATTCTCTACTGTATTGTATTATACTGTATTACTGTACTGTATTGTATTATACTGTATTACTGTACTGTATTTTATTATACTGTATTACTGTACTGTATTGTATTATACTGTATTCCTGTATTGTATTATACTGTATTCCTGTACTGTATTGTATTATACTGTATTCCCGTACTGTATTGTATTATACTGTATTCCTGTACTGTATTGTATTATACTGTATTGCTGTACTGTATTGTATTATACTGTATAGCTGTACTGTATTGTATTATACTGTATTGCTGTACTGTATTGTATTATATTGTATTACTGTACTGTATTGTATTATACTGTATTACTGTACTGTATTGTATTATACTGTATTCCTGTACTGTATTGTATTATACTGTATTACTGTACTGTATTGTATTATACTGTATTACTGTACTGTATTTTATTATACTGTATTACTGTACTGTATTGTATTATACTGTATTACTGTACTGTATTGTATTATACTGTATTACTGTACTGTATTGTATTATACTGTATTCCTGTACTGTATTGTATTATACTGTATTGCTGTACTGTATTGTATTATACTGTATAGCTGTACTGTATTGTATTATACTGTATTGCTGTACTGTATTGTATTATATTGTATTACTGTACTGTATTGTATTATACTGTATTACTGTACTGTATTGTATTATACTGTATTCCTCTACTGTATTGTATTATACTGTATTACTGTACTGTATTGTATTATACTGTATTACTGTACTGTATTTTATTATACTGTATTACTGTACTGTATTGTATTATACTGTATTACTGTACTGTATTGTATTATACTGTATTATTGTATTATACTGTATTCCTGTACTGTATTGTATTATACTGTATTGCTGTACTGTATTGTATTATACTGTATTCCTGTACTGTATTGTATTATACTGTACTACTGTACTGTATTTTATTATATTGTATTACTGTACTGTATTGTATTATACTGTATTCCTGTACTGTATTGTATTATACTGTATTACTGTACTGTATTGTATTATACTGTATTCCTGTACTGTATTGTATTATACTGTATTACTGTACTGTATTGTATTATAATGTATTCCTGTACTGTATTGTATTATACTGTATTCTGTACTGTATTGTATTATACTGTATTCTGTACTGTATTGTATTATACTGTATTGCTGTACTGTATTGTATTATACTGTATTACTGTACTGTATTGTATTATACTGTATTACTGTACTGTATTGTATTATACTGTATTACTGTACTGTATTGTATTATACTGTATTACTGTACTGTATTGTATTATACTGTATTACTGTACTGTATTTAATATTGTATTACTGTACTGTATTGTATTATACTGTATTACTGTACTGTATTGTATTATACTGTATTCCTGTACTGTATTGTATTATACTGTATTACTGTACTGTATTGTATTATACTGTATTACTGTACTGTATTGTATTATACTGTATTAATGTACTGTATTGTATTATACTGTATTACTGTACTCTATTGTATTATACTGTATTCCTGTATTGTATTATACTGTATTACTGTACTGTATTGTATTATACTGTATTGCTGTACTGTATTGTATTATACTGTATTACTGTACTGTATTGTATTATACTGTATTGCTGTACTGTATTGTATTATACTGTATTGCTGTACTGTATTGTATTATACTGTATTCCTGTACTGTATTGTATTATACTGTATTACTGTACTGTATTATACTGTATTCCTGTACTGTATTGTATTATACTGTATTACTGTACTGTATTTTATTATATTGTATTCCTGTACTGTATTGTATTATACTGTATTCCTGTACTGTATTGTATTATACTGTATTACTGTACTGTATTGTATTATACTGTATTCCTGTACTGTATTGTATTATACTGTATTACTGTACTGTATTTTATTATATTGTATTACTGTACTGTATTGTATTATACTGTATTACTGTACTGTATTGTATTATACTGTATTGCTGTACTGTATTGTATTATTCTGTATTGCTGTACTGTATTGTATTATACTGTATTACTGTACTGTATTGTATTATACTGTATTACTGTACTGTATTGTATTATACTGTATTACTGTACTGTATTGTATTATACTGTATTACTGTACTGTATTGTATTATACTGTATTCCTGTACTGTATTGTATTATACTGTATTACTGTACTGTATTGTATTATACTGTATTCCTGTACTGTATTGTATTATACTGTATTCCTGTACTGTATTGTATTATACTATATTACTGTACTGTATTGTATTATACTGTATTAATGTACTGTATTGTATTATACTGTATTACTGTACTGTATTGTATTATACTGTATTCCTGTACTGTATTATACTGTATTACTGTACTGTATTGTATTATACTGTATTACTGTACTGTATTTTATTATATTGTATTCCTGTACTGTATTGTATTATACTGTATTCCTGTACTGTATTGTATTATACTGTATTACTGTACTGTATTGTATTATACTGTATTCCTGTACTGTATTTTATTATACTGTATTACTGTACTGTATTTTATTATACTGTATTCCTGTACTGTATTATACTATATTACTGTACTGTATTGTATTATACTGTATTACTGTACTGTATTGTATTATACTGTATTCCTGTATTGTATTATACTGTATTACTGTACTGTATTGTATTATACTGTATTGCTGTACTGTATTGTATTATACTGTATTACTGTACTGTATTTTATTATATTGTATTACTGTACTGTATTGTATTATACTGTATTGCTGTACTGTATTGTATTATACTGTATTGCTGTACTGTATTGTATTATACTGTATTGCTGTACTGTATTGTATTATACTGTATTCCTGTACTGTATTATACTGTATTACTGTACTGTATTGTATTATACTGTATTACTGTACTGTATTTTATTATATGGACTGGAATTACGCCCCTCGTTCAAACCATGATAAAGCAGTGAGATAACATGTGATTCTGGTGCAGCACGAGGCCTACAAAGTTACAAGTATAGGCTAGAGAACTAGATTTTAATTTTGAAATATAATAGGGCCTATTTGTATAATTAGTAGGCTGATGCATATAATATACCTTTCATAATACTTTCTCTCTCTCCAGTGTTGCTTCCTCGCTTTCAACAGTTAAATGAAATACGTTTAGTTGTCCTTATCTTCATCATTCTAATGACATCCTTGAATAATATAGGACTAGAATTAGATGCAGAAGGCTTTCGCTTCTCTTCACGGAGATGAAATAGTTCTGGGTCTGAATAAATAACTGCTATAGTCTACCCGCCATCACGCGTTCGCTCTTCTTTCAAACTACCCCGTGAGTTCTATTGGTCTGCTGCATTTAACATTCAGCAAACAACAGCTCGCGTCCCTTCTTCCAACAGTCTATTGGTGTAAGAAACGCTACAAAAATATATAATGCCCAGCAAGCTATTCCAGTCATAGCTTTTCCCGCATGTTTACTCCAAGAGCTAAGGAGCGTTTCTTAAGGAGAGGCCAACGGAGCACAGGTGCGCGTGCGTATTGCGCAAGAGACAGAGGCTATACATTAGAAGCTCATTATGCCTAATCAATCATTAATGAGCTAAATATAAGGCTAACACTGCATTGAACGTATTACCAGAAAGAGGTAGGCTAGGACATCTATATATAGTCTCCCGACTGGCGCAGTGGTCTAAGGCACTGCATCGCAGTGCTAGCTGTGCCACTAGAGATCCTGGCTCTGTCGTAGCCGGCCGCGACCGGGAGACCCATGGGGCGGCGCACAATTGGCCCAGCGTCGTCCAGGGTAGGGGAGGGAATGGCCGGCAGGGATGTAGCTCAGTTGGTAGTAGAGCATTGCGTTTGCAATGCCAGGGTTGTGGGTTCAATTCCCACGGGGGGCCAGTATGAAAATTAAAATAATGTATGCACTCACTAACTGTAAGTCGCTCTGGATAAGAGCGTCTGCTAAATGACTACAATGTAAATGTATAGGTCTTTGACAGGGTGGGACCTAAGGTGCTATAACTGATCCTATTGGTCTGTTACGACTGTCTGTCTTTGACAGGGTGGGACCTAAGGTGCTATAACTGATCCTATTGGTCTGTTACGACTGTCTGTCTTTGACAGGGTGGGACCTAAGGTACTATAACATCTATCATATCACCTATAACAATTTAAATGCTGTTCTGAATGTACCATGTTGTATCATAATGTAGTATGTCTATTTCATAGTACATCTATTTTCCATTTAACTAGGCAAGTCAGTTAAGAACACATTTCTTATTTACAATGACGGCCTACACCTTTAATCAATATATTGTAAAGTAAGAGCACGTTATTATACCGCAGTATTGTTGAATTCAACTATTTATTCGCACTTTAATCAATATATATTGTACAGTAAGGTAATATTTAATCCCTGGGTGTTTTGATCACTGTCAATCAGTTTCATTGATCGCGTCAGATTTTTCTGTTATGTGTTTTTATTGGCTAACAGCGAGAAAGGGGGGCGGGGGAACTACGCCTCTCTGTACACTGATTGGTTGTAAATTTCGCGGACTTTGCCTTCCTAGTAACCTGAAGTTACGTCTTTGTCCATCGTTCACCAAACGTCAGATTTCAACGGCGACAGCTGCACAGCGGAGCGACCCGGTGGGTACCCAGCTAACTAACTATTTAGTTGACGTTAGCTAGCTAGCTACCCTTGTTATATATATGCATTTTGTACACTATTCACAAATAAAATAGCTAGCCATATTTGACTAGCGTGCGGTTTTGGGTTTGCCTCTTTTGCAATGTGGAACTTGTAACTTTAACTTTTCCTCGAATATGTGAAAGTCAAATTTTTAACTGTGCATTAATTCAACGTTTTTTTTGTATTTACTCAAGTTCGCTCGAAATATCCTAAATGTAGTGAAACAGCAAGAGCGTGACCAAGTGCACATGACCAAGACAGCTAAGTCTGCAAGCTAGCTAACTTTACGGTCAGCGCTATCTGGGATCCTTGGAACGTCCACACCCTAAACCCGTTTTACGATTTAGTCATTTAGCAGATGCTCTTATCCAGAGCGATTTACAGTTAAGTGAGTGCCTACATTATTTTATTTATATTTTTTCATACTGGCCCCCCTGTGGGTATCGAACCCACAACCCTGGTGTTGCAAACGCCATGCTCTACCAACTGAGCTACATCCCCTGCCGGCCATTCCCTCCCCTACCCTGGACGACACTGGGCTAATTGTGCGTCGCCCCATGGGTCTCCCGGTCGCGGCCGGCTACCAGAACCAGGATCTCTAGTGGCACAGCGATGCAGTGCCTTAGACCACTGCGCCACAGCTACAAAACCCGTAATTTAACTACAGATAGAACAATGAGATTTAGTTATACAAATCTTTGCCTTAACCATAAACAATTTCAACTTCAATTGGTGGTAGGGGACGTCCCAAGGACCCCGCATAACACGGATCCTAACCCTTTTAACACGCCAAAACACAGAATGGTTAACTTTAGCTAGCTAGTTAGCTGACCGTGGCTGGCTGCTGTTGCATCAGCGAGCCAGTGACAGGGGTTGCACCCTATTCCCAATATAGTTTATTTATTAAAAACCCTCTTAGGCCTCACTCCCCCGCTATCTGAGATACCTACTGCAGCCCTCATCCTCCATACATACAACACCTGTTCTGCCAGTCACATTCTGTTAAAGGTCCCCAAAGCGCGCACACATCCCTGGGTCGCTCCTCTTTTCAGTTCGCTGCAGCTAGCGACTGGAACGAGCTGCAAAAAAACACTCAAACTGGACTGTTTTTTTTATAGTGCATTTGTAAAGTATTCCTACCCCTTGACTTTTTTTCCACATTTTTGTTGCATTTCAGCCTTATTCTAAAATGGATTAAATAGTTTTTTGCCCCTCATCAATCTACACATCAATACCCCATAATGACAAAGCAAAGCAGGTTTTTAGATTTTTTAGCAAATGTATTTAAAATAAAAAAAACAGAGCATAAACCAAGCCATGAGGTCGAAGGAATTGGCCATAGATCTCCAAGACCGGATCATGTCGAGGCACAGATCTGGTGGAGGCGCTCCCCATCCAACCTGACAGAGCTTGAGAGGATCCGCAGAGAAGAATGGGAGAAACTCCCCAAATACAGGTTTGCCAAGCTTGTAGTGTCATACCCAAGAAGACTCGAGGCTGAAATTAATCGCTGCCAAAGGTGCTTCAACAAAGTACAGAGTAAAGGGTCTGAATACTTATGTAAATGTGATATTTCAGTTTTTTTATTTGTAATACATTTGCGAAAATGTATAAAAACCTTTTGCTTTGTCATTACAGGGTATTGTGTGTGTAGACTGATGAGAAAAACACAATTTAATCCATTTTAGAATAAGGCTGTAACTTAACAAAATGTGGAAAAAGTGAAGGGGTCTGAATACTTTCCGAAAGCACTATCTCCATCTCTTCATTCAAAGACTCAATCATGGACACTCTTACTGCCAGTTGTGGCTCCTTCACGTGAATTATTGTTGTCTCTACCTTCTTGCCCTTTGTGCTGTTGTCTGTGCCCAATAATGTTTGTACCATGTTTTGTGCTGCTACCATGTTGTGTTGCTACCATGTTGTTGTCATGTGGTGTTGCTACCATGTTGTGTTGCTACCATGCTGTTGTCATGTTGTGTTGCTATCTTGTTGTGTTGCTACCATGTTGTGTTGCTACCATGCTGTTGTCATGTTGTGTTGCTACCATGCTGTGTTGTCATGTTGTGTTGTCATGTTGTGTTGCTACCGGCTATGCTGTGTTGTCATGTTGTGTTGCTACCATGCTGTGTTGTTTGGCCATGCTGTGTTGTGTTGTTGCTACCATGTTGTTGCTATGCTGTGTTGTCATGTTGTGTTGCTACCATGATGTTGTGTTGCTATGCTGTGTTGTCATGTTGTTGTTGCTACCATGCTGTGTTGTCATGTTGTGTTGCTACCATGCTGTGTTGTCATGTTGTGTTGCTACCATGCTGTGTTATGTTGTTGCTACCATGCTGTGTTGCTACCATGCTGTGTTGTCATGTTGTGTTGCTACCATGCTGTGTTGTCATGTTGTGTTGCTACCATGCTGTGTTGTCATGTTGTGTTGCTACCATGGTGTTGTCTGCTAATGCTGTGTTGTCATGTTGTGCTGCTACCATGCTGTGTTGCTACCATGCTGTGTTGTCATGTTGTGTTGCTACCATGCTGTGTTGTCATGTTGTGTTGCTACCATGTTGTTGCTATGCTGTGTTGTCATGTTGTGTTGCTACCATGCTGTGTTGTGTTGTTGCTACCATGCTGTGTTGTCATGTTGT
This sequence comes from Coregonus clupeaformis, assembly GCF_020615455.1. Taxonomy (NCBI): domain Eukaryota; kingdom Metazoa; phylum Chordata; class Actinopteri; order Salmoniformes; family Salmonidae; genus Coregonus; species Coregonus clupeaformis. Next base: position 132,338 of record NW_025534251.1, read on the forward strand.
TGTTGCTACCATGCTGTGTTGTCATGTTGTGTTGCTACCATGCTGTGTTGTCATGTTGTTGTTGCTACCATGCTGTGTTGTCATGTTGTGTTGCTACCATGCTGTGTTGTCATGTTGTGTTGCTACCATGCTGTGTTGTCATGTTGTGTTGCTACCATGCTGTGTTGTGTTGTTGCTACCATGCTGTGTTGTCATGTTGTGTTGCTACCATGCTTGTGTTGCTAATGCTGTGTTGTCATGTTGTGTTGCTACCATGCTGTGTTGTCATGTTGTTGTTGCTACCATGCTGTGTTGTCATGTTGTTGTTGCTACCATGCTGTGTTGTCATGTTGTGTTGCTACCATGCTGTGTTGTCATGTTGTGTTGCTACCATGCTGTGTTGTCATGTTGTGTTGTCATGCTGTGTTGCTACCATGCTGTGTTGTCATGTTGTGTTGCTACCATGCTGTGTTGTCATGCTGTGTTGTCATGCTGTGTTGCTACCATGCTATGTTGTTGTGTTGCTACCATGCTGTGTTGTCATGTTGTGTTGCTACCATGCTGTTGCTATGCTGTGTTGCTACCATGCTGTGTTGTCATGTTGTGTTGCTACCATGCTGTTGCTATGCTGTGTTGCTACCATGCTGTGTTGTCATGTTGTGTTGCTACCATGCTGTTGTCATGTTGTGTTGCTACCATGCTGTGTTGTCATGCTGTGTTGCTACCATGCTGTGTTGTCATGTTGTGTTGCTACCATGTTGTTGCTATGCTGTGTTGCTACCATGCTGTGTTGTTGTGTTGTCGTGTTGTGTTGCTACCATGCTGTGTTGTTGTGTTGCTACCATGCTGTGTTGTTGTGTCGCTACCATGCTGTGTTCTCTCTTTATGGAGTGTTGTGGTGTCTCTCTTTATGGAGTGTTGTGGTGTCTCTCTTTATGGAGTGTTGTGGTGTCTCTCTTTATGTAGTGTTGTGGCGTCTCTCTTTATGTAGTGTTGTGGCGTCTCTCTTTATGTAGTGTTGTGGCGTCTCTCTTTATGTAGTGTTGTGGCGTCTCTCTTTATGTAGTGTTGGCGTCTCTCTATGTGTGTTGTGGGTCTCTCTTTATGTAGTGTTGTGGCGTCTCTCTTTATGTAGTGTTGTGGCGTCTCTCTTTATGTAGTGTTGTGGCGTCTCTCTTTATGTAGTGTTGTGGCGTCTCTCTTTATGTAGTGTTGTGGCGTCTCTCTCTATGTAGTGTTGTGGCGTCTCTCTCTATGTAGTGTTGTGGCGTCTCTCTTTATGTAGTGGTGTTGTGGCGTCTCTCTTTATGTAGTGTTGTGGCGTCTCTCTTTATGTATGTGTTGTGGCGTCTCTCTTTATGTATGGTGTTGTGGCGTCTCTCTCTATGTAGTGTTGTGGCGTCTCTCTCTATGTAGTGTTGTGGCGTCTCTCTCTATGTAGTGTTGTGGCGTCTCTCTCTATGTAGTGTTGTGGCGTCTCTCTCTTTATGTAGTAGTGTTGTGGCGTCTCTCTCTTTATGTAGTGGTGTTGTGGCGTCTCTCTTTATGTAGTGGTGTTGTGGCGTCTCTCTTTATGTAGTGGTGTTGTGGCGTCTCTCTTTATGTAGTGGTGTTGTGGCGTCTCTCTTTATGTAGTGGTGTTGTGGCGTCTCTCTTTATGTAGTGGTGTTGTGGCGTCTCTCTTTATGTAGTGGTGTTGTGGCGTCTCTCTTTATGTAGTGGTGTTGTGGCGTCTCTCTTTATGTAGTGTTGTGGCGTCTCTCTTTATGTAGTGGTGTTGTGGCGTCTCTCTTTATGTAGTGGTGTTGTGGCGTCTCTCTTTATGTAGTGGTGTTGTGGCGTCTCTCTTTATGTAGTGGTGTTGTGGGTCTCTCTTTATGTAGTGTTGTGGCGTCTCTCTTTATGTAGTGTTGTGGCGTCTCTCTTATGTAGTGTTGTGGCGTCTCTCTTTATGTAGTGGTGTTGTGGCGTCTCTCTTTATGTAGTGGTGTTGTGGCGTCTCTCTTTATGTAGTGGTGTTGTGGCGTCTCTCTTTATATAGTGGTGTGGTGTCTCTCTTTATGTAGTGGTGTTGTGGCGTCTCTCTTTATGTAGTGGTGTTGTGGCGTCTCTCTTTATGTAGTGGTGTTTACATTTACATTTTAGTCATTTAGCAGACGCTCTTATCCAGAGCGACTTACAGGAGCAATTAGGGTTAAGTGCCTTGCTCAAGGGCACATTAACGTCATTTAGCAGACGCTCTTAGCCAGAGCGACTCACAAATTGGTGCGTTCACCCTATAGCCAGTGGGATAACCACTTTACAATTGGGGGTTAGAAGGAATACTTTATCCTATCCCAGGTATTCCTTAAAGAGGTGGGGTTTCAAATGTCTCCGGAAGGTGGTGAGTGACTCCGCTGTCCTGGCGTCGTGAGGGAGCTTGTTCCACCATTGGGGTGCCAGAGCAGCGAACAGTTTTGACTGGGCTGAGCGGGAGCTATGCTTCCGCAGAGGAAGGGAGCCAGCAGGCCAGAGGTGGATGAACGCAATGCCCTCGTTTGGGTGTAGGGACTGATCAGAGCCTGAAGGTACAGAGGTGCCGTTCCCTCACTACTCCATAGGCAAGCACCATGGTCTTGTAGCGGATGCGAGCTTCAACTGGAAGCCAGTGGAGTGTGCGGAGGAGGGGGGTGACGTGAGAGAACTTGGGAAGGTTGAACACCAGACGGGCTGCGGCATTCTGGATGAGTTGTAGGGGTTTAATGGCACAGGCAGGGGAGGCCAGCCAACAGCGAGTTGCAGTAGTCCAGACGGGAGATGACAAGTGCCTGGACCAGGACCTGCGCCGCTTCCTGTGTAAGGCAGGGTCGCACTCTCGAATGTTGTAGAGCATGAACCTGCAGGAGCGGGTCACCGCCTTGATGTTGGCGGAGAAACGACAGGGTGTTGTCCAGGGTCACGCCTAGGCTCTTCGCACTCTGGGAGGAGGACACAGCGGAGTTGTCAACCGTGATGGCGAGATCATGGAACGGGCAGTCTTCCCGGGAGGAAGAGCAGCTCCGTCTTGCCAGGGTTCAGCTTGAGGTGGTGATCCGTCATCCATACTGATATGTCTGCCAGACATGCAGAGATGCGATTCGCCACCTGGTTATCAGAAGGGGGAAAGGAGAAGATTAGTTGTGTATCGTCCGCGTAGCAATGATAGGAAAGGCCATGTGAGGATATGACAGAGCCAAGTGACTTGGTGTATAGGGAGAAAAGGAGAGGGCCTAGAACCGAGCCCTGGGGGACACCAGTGGTGAGAGCACGTGGTGCGGAGACAGCTTCCCGCCACGCCACTTGGTAGGAGCGACCGGTCAGGTAGGACGCAATCCAGGAGTGAGCCGCGCCGGAGATGCCCAGCTCGGAGAGGGTGAGAGAGAGGAGGATCTGATGGTTCACAGTATCAAAGGCAGCAGACAGGTCTAGAAGGACAAGAGCAGAGGGAGAGAGTTAGCTTTAGCAGTGCGGAGAGTCTCCGTGACACAGAGAAGAGCAGTCTCAGTTGAATGACCAGTCCTGAAACCTGATTGGTTTGGATCAAGAAGGTCATTCTGAGAGAGATAGCAAGAGAGTTGGCTAAAGACGGCACGCTCAATAGTTTTGGAAAGAAAAGAAAGAAGGGATACTGGTCTGTAGTTGTTGACATCAGTGGGGTCGAGTGTTGGTTTTTTGAGAAGGGGAGCAACTCTCGCTCTCTTGAAGACGGAAGGGACATGGCCAGCGGTCAAGGATGAGTTGATCAGCGAGGTGAGGTAGGGGAGAAGGTCACCGGAGATGGTCTGGAGAAGGGAGGAGGGGATGGGGTCAAGCGGGCAGGTTGTTGGGCGGCCTGCAGTCACAAGTCGCAGGATTTTATCTGGAGAGAGAGGGAGAAAGAAGTCAAAGCATAGGGTAGGGCAGTGTGAGCAGGACCAGCAGTGTCATTAGACTTAACAAACGAGGATCGGATGTCGTCAACCTTCTTTTCAAAGTGGTTGACCGAAGTCATCCACAGAGAGAGAGGAGGGGGGATTCAGGAGGGAGGAAAATGTGGCAAAGAGCTTCCTAGGGTTAGAGGCAGATGCTTGGAATTTAGAGTGGTAGAAGGTGGCCTTAGCAGAAACAGATGAAGAAAATGTAGAGGGAGGGAGGTGAAAAGATGCCAGGTCGGCACGGGGAGTTTAGTTTTCTTCCATTTCCGCTCCGCTGCCCGGAGCTCTGTTCTGTGAGCTCGCAATGAGTCATCAAGCCACGGAGCTGGAGGGGAGGACCGAGCCGGCCGGGAGGATAGGGGACACAGAGAGTCAAAGGATGCAGAAAGGGAGGAGAGGAGGGTTGAGGAGGCAGAATCAGGAGATTGGAGGGAGAAGGATTGAGCAGAGGGAAGAGATGATAGGATGGAAGAGGAGAGAGTAGTGGGAGAGAGAGAGCGACGTCTCTCTTTATGTAGTGTTGTGGTGTCTCTTTATGTAGTGTTGTGGTGTCTCTCTTTATGTAGTGGTGTTGTGGCGTCTCTCTTTATGTAGTGTTGTGGCGTCTCTCTTTATGTAGTGTTGTGGCGTCTCTCTTTATGTAGTGTTGTGGCGTCTCTTTATGTAGTGGTGTTGTGGCGTCTCTCTTTATGTAGTGGTGTTGTGGCGTCTCTCTTTATGTAGTGTTGTGGCGTCTCGTCGTGATGTGTGTTTTGTTCTACATTTGTAGTTTTAATTCCAGCCCCCGTCCCCGCAGGAGGCCTTTTGCCTTTTGGTAGGCCGTCATTGTAAATAAGAATTTGTTCTTAACTGATTTGCCTAGTTAAATAAAGGTTAATTAAAAATAGAAATGGTGCATTACTTTCACCAGGGCCATAGGGTTTTGGTCAATGTAGGACTAGTGTGCTATTTAGGTTTGCTGATGTAGATAACGTCATGGTAACACACACGACACAGCAGTTCCATCGATCTGCTATTGGTCTAGTTATCTAGCTAGTTAATGAGTAATTGTTGTCATGAAGCCTGGGTAGCTGTGTCTGTGTAACTGGATGGTTTTAGTTGACCAGTGTCTTGGCTGAGCTCTTATCAAGTACCTGTGGTCAAACGTGGACCGGACCGGACCGGAGCTCTTTAATTGACCAGAGTGTGGACAAACAGAGAAATGCTTACGGGCCGTTCCCAACAACGCAGAGAGAAAGAAAATAGAGAAATAATAGGAAAGTAAAACGAGTAATAACTAGCTAGGTTTCCATCCAATTGGCGACCAGATTTTCATGCCAATATTCAAACATCCACATGAAGGAAAGATGCCCATTTCCACACCAGTGGTGTTTCCACCAAACGGACTTTTTGTGGATAAAAGTCAGTGTGGGATGACGTATTGTGTGCACTGTGATGTTTCGTGTAAGTTTTCATGTACCAAAAAACAAATCTAAAGTTCAATGTGTTTCCATCGCATTTTCAACTCTACCGATTTTTTTTAGTTCTGTCACAAACTGTTGAGTTAAATAGCAAACGTTCCTCCTCTGGTCTTGGCAGGTGCGCTCAAGCCAACAGCGCTCAGATACAGTGCGGGCAGGCTAGTCTACATGATGAGATTATTATGGATTGGACTAAGGCGATATTTGTCAAACGGCAGTTTTGATTTTGATTGTCAGCTTACCTTGTAAAAATATATATATATATATATATATATATATATATATATATATATATATATATATATTTAAAATGGTACATTCGCCAATAGAACAGAGGGTAGAGATTTGATTTACTCGCTGCCGTAGTTTCATCAGGTCTGGGGGTCAGGAGGTCAACCATGGACAGGGGAGGGAGGCAGGGCTGGGATGGACGGACAGGGGAGGGGAGGCAGGGCTGGGATGGACGGACAGGAGTGGACAGGGAGGGGAGGCAGGGCTGGGATAGACGGACAGGAGTGGACAGGGAGGGAGGCAGGGCTGGGATGGACGGACAGGAGTGGACAGGGGAGGGAGGGGAGGCAGGGCTGGGATGGACGGACAGGAGTGGACAGGGGGGGAGGCAGGGCTGGGATGGGATGGACGGACAGGAGTGGACAGGGGAGGGAGGCAGGGCTGGGATGGACGGACAGGAGTGGACAGGGGGGGGGAGGCAGGGCTGGGATGGACGGACAGGAGTGGACAGGGGAGGGGAGGGAGGCAGGGCTGGGATGGACGGACAGAAGTGGACAGGGGAGGGGAGGCAGGGCTGGGATGGAGGGACAGGGGTGGACAGGGGAGGGGAGGAGAGGCAGGGCTGGGATGGACGGACAGGAGTAGACAGGGGAGGGGAGGCAGGGCTGGGATGGACGGACAGGAGTGGACAGGGGAGGGAGGCAGGGCTGGGATGGACGGACAGGAGTGGACAGGGGAGGGAGGCAGGGCTGGGATGGACGGACAGGAGTGGACAGGGGAGGGAGGCAGGGCTGGGATGGACGGACAGGGGAGGGGAGGCTGGGCTGGGATGGACGGACAGGAGTGGACAGGGGAGGGAGGCTGGGGCTGGGATGGACGGACAGGAGTGGACAGGGGAGGGGAGGCTGGGCTGGGATGGACGGACAGGAGTGGACAGGGGAGGGAGGCAGGGCTGGGATGGACGGACAGGAGTGGACAGGGGAGGGGAGGGAGGCAGGGCTGGGATGGACGGACAGGAGTGGACAGGGAGGGAGGGGAGGCAGGGCTGGGATGGACGGACAGGAGTGGACAGGGGAGGGAGGCAGGGCTGGGATGGACGGACAGGAGTGGACAGGGGGAGGGGAGGCAGGGCTGGGATGGACGGACAGGAGTGGACAGGGGAGGGGAGGCAGGGCTGGGATGGACGGACAGGAGTGGACAGGGGAGGGGAGGCAGGGCTGGGATGGACGGACAGGAGTGGACAGGGGAGGGGAGGCAGGGCTGGGATGGACGGACAGGAGTGGACAGGGAGGGGAGGCAGGGCTGGGATGGACGGACAGGAGTGGACAGGGGAGGGGAGGGGAGGCAGGGCTGGGATGGACGGACAGGAGTGGACAGGGGAGGAGGCAGGGCTGGGATGGACGGACAGGAGTGGACAGGGAGGGGAGGGAGGCAGGGCTGGGATGGACGGACAGGAGTAGACAGGGGAGGGAGGAGGCAGGGCTGGGATGGACGGACAGGAGTGGACAGGGGAGGGGAGGCAGGGCTGGGATGGACGGACAGGAGTAGACAGGGGAGGGGAGGGGAGGCAGGGCTGGGATGGAGGGACAGGAGTGGACAGGGAGGGGAGGAGGCAGGGCTGGGATGGAGGGACAGGAGTGGACAGGGAGGGGGGAGGCAGGGCTGGGATGGACGGACAGGAGTAGACAGGGGAGGGGAGGGAGGCAGGGCTGGGATGGAGGGACAGGAGTGGACAGGGGAGGGAGGGAGGCAGGGCTGGGATGGACGGACAGGAGTGGACAGGGAGGGAGGCAGGGCTGGGATGGACGGACAGGGGGAGGAGGCAGGGCTGGGATGGACGGACAGGAGTGGACAGGGGAGGGGAGGCAGGGCTGGGATGGAGGGACAGGAGTGGACAGGGAGGGGAGGCAGGGGCTGGGATGGATGGACAGGAGTGGGGGAGGGGAGGGGAGGCAGGGCTGGGATGACGGACAGGAGTGGACAGGGGAGGGGAGGCAGGGCTGGGATGGACGGACAGGGAGGAGGCAGGGCTGGGATGGACGGACAGGAGTGGACAGGGGAGGGGAGGCAGGGCTGGGATGGAGGGACAGGAGTGGACAGGGAGGGGAGGCAGGGCTGGGATGGATGGACAGGAGTGGGGGAGGGGGGAGGGGAGGCAGGGCTGGGATGGGACGGACAGGGGAGGGAGGGGAGGCAGGGCTGGGATGGACGGACAGGAGTGGACAGGGAGGGGAGGCAGGGCTGGGATGGACGGACAGGAGTGGAGAGGGGAGGGGAGGCAGGGCTGGGATGGACGGACAGGAGTGGACAGGGGAGGGGAGGGGAGGCAGGGCTGGGATGGGACGGACAGGGGAGGGGAGGGGAGGCAGGGCTGGGATGGACGGACAGGAGTGGAGAGGGGAGGGGAGGCAGGGCTGGGATGGATGGACGGGAGTGGACAGGGGAGGGGAGGCAGGGCTGGGATGGACGGACAGGAGTGGACAGGGGAGGGGAGAGGAGGCTGGGATGGACGGACAGGAGTGGACAGGGGAGGGGAGGCAGGGCTGGGATGGACGGACAGGAGTGGACAGGGGAGGGAGGCAGGGCTGGGATGGACGGACAGGAGTGGACAGGGGAGGGGAGGCAGGGCTGGGATGGACGGACAGGAGTGGACAGGGGAGGGGAGAGGAGGCTGGGATGGACGGACAGGAGTGGACAGGGGAGGGGAGGCAGGGCTGGAATGGACGGACAGGAGTGGACAGGGGGAGGGGAGGCAGGGCTGGGATGGACGGACAGGAGTGGACAGGGGGAGGCAGGGCTGGGATGGATGGAGGGACAGGAGTGGACAGGGAGAGGGAGGCAGGGGCTGGGATGGACGGACAGGAGTGGACAGGGAGGGAGGCTGGGCTGGGATGGAGGGACAGGAGTGGACAGGGGAGGGAGGCAGGGCTGGGATGGACGGACAGGAGTGGACAGGGGAGGGAGGGAGGCAGGGATGGGATGGACGGACAGGAGTGGACAGGGGAGGGGAGGGGAGGCAGGGCTGGGATGGACGGACAGGAGTGGACAGGGGAGGGAGGGGAGGCTGGGATGGACGGACAGGAGTGACAGGGGAGGGAGGGAGGCAGGGCTGGGATGGACGGACAGGAGTGGACAGGGGAGGGAGGGGAGGCAGGGCTGGGATGGACGGAGAGGGGAGGGAGGCTGGGCTGGGATGGACGGACAGGAGTGGACAGGAGAGGGAGGCAGGGCTGGGATGGAGGGACAGGAGTGGACAGGGAGGGGAGGCAGGGCTGGGATGGATGGACAGGAGTGGGGAGGGGAGGGAGGCTGGGCTGGGATGGATGGACAGGAGTGGACAGGGGAGGGGAGGCTGGGATGGGATGGACGGACAGGAGTGGACAGGGGAGGAGGCAGGGGCTGGGATGGGATGGACGGACAGGAGTGGACAGGGAGGGGAGGCAGGGCTGGGATGGACGGACAGGAGTGGACAGGGGAGGGGAGGCAGGGCTGGGATGGGATGGACGGACAGGAGGGAGGGGAGGGCAGGGAGGCAGGGCTGGGATGGGATGGATGGACGGACAGGGAGGGGAGGCAGGGATGGGATGGACGGACAGGAGTGGACAGGGGAGGGGAGGCAGGGCTGGGATGGACGGACAGGAGTGGACAGGGGAGGGGAGGCAGGGCTGGGATGGACGGACAGGAGTGGACAGGGGAGGGAGGCAGGGCTGGGATGGACGGACAGGAGTGGACAGGGGAGGAGGCAGGGCTGGGATGGACAGACAGGAGTGGACAGGGGAGGGGAGGCAGGGCTGGGATGGACGGACAGGGGGAGGGAGGCAGGGCTGGGATGGACGGACAGGAGTGGACAGGGGAGGGGAGGCAGGGCTGGGATGGAGGGACAGGGGTGGACAGGGGAGGGGAGGGAGGCAGGGCTGGGATGGACGGACAGGAGTGGACAGGGGAGGGGAGGGAGGCAGGGCTGGGATGGACGGACAGGAGTGGAGAGGGGAGGGAGGCAGGGCTGGGATGGACGGACAGGAGTGGACAGGGGAGGGAGGCAGGGCTGGGATGGAGGACAGGGGTGGACAGGGGGGAGGGGAGGCAGGGCTGGGATGGACGGACAGGAGTGGACAGGGAGGAGGCAGGGCTGGGATGGACGGACAGGAGTGGACAGGGGAGGGGAGGCAGGGGCTGGGATGGACGGACAGGAGTGGACAGGGGAGGGGAGGCAGGGCTGGGATGGACGGACAGGAGTGGACAGGGGAGGGGAGGCAGGGCTGGGATGGACGGACAGGGGAGGGGAGGCAGGGCTGGGATGGACGGACAGGAGTGGACAGGGGAGGGAGGGAGGCAGGGCTGGGATGGAGGGACAGGAGTGGACAGGGGAGGGGAGGCAGGGCTGGGATGGGATGGACGGACAGGAGTGGACAGGGAGGGGAGGCAGGGCTGGGATGGACGGACAGGAGTGGACAGGGGAGGGGAGGCAGGGCTGGGATGGGATGGACGGACAGGGGAGGGGAGGGAGGGCAGGGGAGGCAGGGCTGGGATGGGATGGATGGACGGACAGGGGAGGGAGGCAGGGATGGGATGGACGGACAGGAGTGGACAGGGGAGGGGAGGCAGGGCTGGGATGGACGGACAGGAGTGGACAGGGGGGGGGAGGCAGGGCTGGGATGGAGGGACAGGAGTGGACAGGGGAGGGGGCTGGGATGGACGGACAGGAGTGGACAGGGGAGGGAGGCAGGGCTGGGATGGACAGACAGGAGTGGACAGGGAGGGAGGCAGGGCTGGGATGGACGGACAGGGAGGGGAGGCAGGGCTGGGATGGACGGACAGGAGTGGACAGGGGAGGGGAGGCAGGGCTGGGATGGACGGACAGGAGGGAGGCTGGGCTGGGATGGACGGACAGGAGTGGACAGGGGAGGGGAGGAGGCAGGGCTGGGATGGAGGGACAGGGGTGGACAGGGGAGGGGAGGCAGGGCTGGGATGGACGGACAGGAGTGGACAGGGGAGGGGAGGGAGGCAGGGCTGGGATGGACGGACAGGAGTGGAGAGGGAGGGGAGGCAGGGCTGGGATGGACGGACAGGAGTGGACAGGGGAGGGGAGGCAGGGCTGGGATGGAGGGACAGGGGTGGACAGGGGAGGGGAGGCAGGGCTGGGATGGACGGACAGGAGTGGACAGGGGAGGGAGGCAGGGCTGGGATGGACGGACAGGAGTGGACAGGGGAGGAGGCAGGGCTGGGATGGACGGACAGGAGTGGACAGGGGAGGGGAGGCAGGGCTGGGATGGACGGACAGGGGAGGGGAGGCAGGGCTGGGATGGACGGACAGGAGTGGACAGGGGAGGGGAGGGGAGGCAGGGCTGGGATGGAGGGACAGGAGTGGACAGGGGAGGGGAGGGGAGGCAGGGCTGGGATGGACGGACAGGAGTGGACAGGGGAGGGGGAGGGAGGCAGGGATGGACGGACAGGAGTGGACAGGGGAGGGGAGGGGAGGCAGGGCTGGGATGGACGGACAGGAGTGGACAGGGGAGGAGGGAGGCAGGGCTGGGATGGACGGACAGGAGTGGACAGGGAGGGGGGGAGGCAGGGCTGGGATGGACGGACAGGAGTGGACAGGAGGGAGGGAGGCAGGGATGGACGGACAGGAGTGGACAGGGGAGGGGAGGGGAGGCAGGGCTGGGATGGAAGGACAGGAGTGGACAGGGGAGGGGGAGGGGAGGCAGGGCTGGGATGGACGGACAGGAGTGGACAGGGGAGGGGAGGGGAGGCAGGGCTGGGATGGAGGGACAGGAGTGGACAGGGGAGGGGAGGAGGCTGGGATGGACGGACAGGAGTGGACAGGGAGGGGAGGCAGGGATGGGATGGACGGACAGGAGTGGACAGGGAGGGAGGGGAGGCAGGGCTGGGATGGACAGACAGGGAGTGGACAGGGGAGGAGGCAGGGCTGGGATGGACGGACAGGAGTGGACAGGGAGGAGGCAGGGCTGGGATGGACGGACAGGAGTGGACAGGGGAGGGAGGCAGGGCTGGGACGGGCGGACAGGAGTGGACAGGGAGGGGAGGCAGGGCTGGGATGGACGGACAGGAGTGGACAGGGGAGGGAGGGGAGGCAGGGCTGGGATGGACGGACAGGAGTGGACAGGAGGGGAGGCAGGGCTGGGACGGGCGGACAGGAGTGGACAGGGAGGGGAGGCAGGGCTGGGATGGACGGACAGGAGTGGACAGGGGGGGGAGGGGAGGCAGGGCTGGGATGGACGGACAGGAGTGGACAGGGAGGGGAGGCAGGGATGGGATGGGATGGACGGACAGGAGTGGACAGGGAGGGGAGGCAGGGATGGGATGGGATGGACGGACAGGAGTGGACAGGGGAGGAGGCAGGGCTGGGATGGACGGACAGGAGTGGACAGGGAGGGAGGGAGGCAGGGCTGGGATGGGATGGACGGACAGGAGTGGACAGGGGAGGGGAGGGGAGGCAGGGCTGGGATGGGATGGACGGACAGGAGTGGACAGGGGAGGAGGCAGGGCTGGGATGGGATGGACGGACAGGAGTGGACAGGGGAGGGAGGGGAGGCAGGGCTGGGATGGACGGACAGGAGTGGACAGGGGAGGGGAGGGGAGGCAGGGCTGGGATGGACGGACAGGAGTGACACGTATGCCTGCACCACTGTGAGAGATATAATATATATATATATATATATATATATATAACCCTGTTGGTTTAAACATGGCTGTTATATATATATAACCCTGTTGGTTTAAACATGGCTGGTCCAGTGATATGGTATGCACACCAGATACCCTTCCTAAATATTCCCAACAACTGATATTTAGAGGTGATGACGATAGATACTCTTGAATCTTATTTGGAATAGTTTAACTGACTGTCTCTGTCTGCCATTTTTTAACTGACTGTCTCTGTCTGCCATAGTTTAACTGACTGTCTCTGTCTGCCATTTTTTAACTGACTGTCTCTGTCTGCCATAGTTTAACTGACTGTCTCTGTCTGCCATAGTTTAACTGACTGTCTCTGTCTGCCATAGTTTAACTGACTGTCTGTGTCTCTGTCTGCCATAGTTTTACTGACTGTCTCTGCCTGGCATAGTTTTGACTGTCTCTGTCTGCCATAGTTTAACTGACTGTCTCTGTTTGCCATAGTTTAACTGTCTCTGTCTGCCATAGTTTAACTGACTGTCTCTGTCTGCCATAGTTTAACTGACTGTCTCTGTTTGCCATAGTTTAACTGACTGTCTGTGTCTCTGTCTGCCATAGTTTAACGATGTGTCTGCCATAGTTTAACTGACTGTCTCTGTCTGCCATAGTTTAACTGACTCTCTGTCTGCCATAGTTTAACTGACAGTCTCTGTCTGCCATAGTTTAACTGACTGTCTCTGTCTGCCATAGTTTAACTGACTGTCTGTCTGCCATAGTTTAACTGACTCTGCCTGCCATAGTTTAACTGTCTCTGTCTGCCATAGTTTAACTGACTGTCTGTCTGCCATAGTTTAACTGACTGTCTGTCTGCCATAGTTTAACTGACTGTCTGTCTGCCATAGTTTAACTGACTGTCTGCCATAGTTTAACTGACTGTCTGTCTGCCATAGTTTAACTGACTGTCTGTCTGCCATAGTTTAACTGACTGTCTGTCTGCCATAGTTTAACTGACTGTCTGTCTGCCATAGTTTAACTGACTCTGTCTGCCATAGTTTAACTGACTCTATCTGCCATAGTTTAACTGACTGTCTGTCTGCCATAGTTTAACTGACTGTCTCTGTCTGCCATTTTTTAACTGACTGTCTCTGTCTGCCATAGTTTAACTGACTGTCTCTGTCTGCCATAGTTTAACTGACTGTCTGTGTCTCTGTCTGCCATAGTTTAACTGACTGTCTCTGCCTGGCATAGTTTAACTGACTGTCTCTGTCTGCCATAGTTTAACTGACTGTCTCTGTTTGCCATAGTTTAACTGTCTCTGTCTGCCATAGTTTAACTGACTGTCTGTGTCTCTGTCTGCCATAGTTTAACTGACTGTCTCTGTTTGCCATAGTTTAACTGACTGTCTGTGTCTCTGTCTGCCATAGTTTAACGATGTGTCTGCCATAGTTTAACTGACTGTCTCTGTCTGCCATAGTTTAACTGACTCTCTGTCTGCCATAGTTTAACTGACAGTCTCTGTCTGCCATAGTTTAACTGACTGTCTCTGTCTGCCATAGTTTAACTGACTGTCTGTCTGCCATAGTTTAACTGACTGTCTGTCTGCCATAGTTTAACTGACTCTGTCTGCCATAGTTTAACTGACTCTATCTGCCATAGTTTAACTGACTGTCTGTCTGCCATAGTTTAACTGACTGTCTCTGTCTGCCATTTTTTAACTGACTGTCTCTGTCTGCCATAGTTTAACTGACTGTCTCTGTCTGCCATAGTTTAACTGACTGTCTGTGTCTCTGTCTGCCATAGTTTAACTGACTGTCTCTGCCTGGCATAGTTTAACTGACTGTCTCTGTCTGCCATAGTTTAACTGACTGTCTCTGTTTGCCATAGTTTAACTGGCTCTGTCTGCCATAGTTTAACTGACTGTCTCTGTCTGCCATAGTTTAACTGACTGTCTGTGTCTCTGTCTGCCATAGTTTAACGATGTGTCTGCCATAGTTTAACTGACTGTCTCTGTCTGCCATAGTTTAACTGACAGCCTCTGTCTGCCATAGTTTAACTGACTGTCTGTCTGCCATAGTTTAACTGACTGACTCTGCCTGCCATAGTTTAACTGTCTCTGTCTGCCATAGTTTAACTGACTGTCTGTCTGCCATAGTTTAACTGACTGTCTGTCTGCCATAGTTTAACTGACTGTCTGTCTGCCATAGTTTAACTGACTGTCTGTCTGCCATAGTTTAACTGACTGTCTGTGTCTCTGTCTGCCATAGTTTAACTGACTGTCTCTGCCTGGCATAGTTTAACTGACTGTCTCTGTCTGCCATAGTTTAACTGACTGTCTCTGTTTGCCATAGTTTAACTGGCTCTGTCTGCCATAGTTTAACTGACTGTCTCTGTCTGCCATAGTTTAACTCACTGTCTGTGTCTCTGTCTGCCATAGTTTAACGATGTGTCTGCCATAGTTTAACTGACTGTCTCTGTCTGCCATAGTTTAACTGACTCTCTGTCTGCCATAGTTTAACTGACAGCCTCTGTCTGCCATAGTTTAACTGACTGTCTGTCTGCCATAGTTTAACTGACTGACTCTGCCTGCCATAGTTTAACTGTCTCTGTCTGCCATAGTTTAACTGACTGTCTGTCTGCCATAGTTTAACTGACTGTCTGTCTGCCATAGTTTAACTGACTGTCTGTCTGCCATAGTTTAACTGACTGTCTGTCTGCCATAGTTTAACTGACTGTCTGTCTGCCATAGTTTAACTGACTGTCTCTGTCTGCCATAGTTTAACTGACTGTCTCTGCCTGCCATAGTTTAACTGACTGTCTCTGCCTGCCATAGTTTAACTGACTGTCTCTGCCTGCCATAGTTTAACTGACTGAGTCTGCCTGCCATAGTTTAACTGACTGTCTCTGTCTGCCATAGTATAACTGTCTCTGTCTGCCATAGTTTAACTGACTGTCTGTCTGCCATAGTTTAACTGTCTCTGTCTGCCATAGTTTAACTGTCTCTGTCTGCCATAGTTTAACTGTCTCTGTCTGCCATAGTTTAACTGACTGTCTCTGTCTGCCATAGTTTAACTGAGTCTGCCTGCCATAGTTTAACTGACTGTCTCTGTCTGCCATAGTTTAACTGACTGTCTGTCTGCCATAGTTTAACTGTCTCTGTCTGCCATAGTTTAACTGTCTGTGTCTGCCATAGTTTAACTGACTCTGTCTGCCATAGTTTAACTGTCTCTGTCTGCCATAGTTTAACTGACTGTCTGTCTGCCATAGTTTAACTGACTGTCTCTGCCTGCCATAGTTTAACTGACTGTCTCTGTCTGCCATAGTTTAACTGTCTGTCTCTGTCTGCCATAGTTTAACTGACTGTCTGTCTGCCATAGTTTAACTGTCTCTGTCTGCCATAGTTTAACTGTCTCTGTCTGCCATAGTTTAACTGACTGTCTGTCTGCCATAGTTTAACTGACTGTCTGCCATAGTTTAACTGTCTCTGTCTGCCATAGTTTAACTGTCTCTGTCTGCCATAGTTTAACTGACTCTGTGACCTTCTGTCTGTGTGTAGATCAGTACCAGTCACCATCATGTCTCATAGCGATGATACCAGTCACCATGTCAGTAAGGACGTGTGGGAGTCTCACAACAAGATGATGCTGGAGCCACTCCGCTCCAACGACTCTGAGGTACGAAACACGGAGGGTGTGTGTGTGTGTGTGTGTGTGTGTGTGTGTGTGTGTGTGTGACAATGCATATTTTTAAAGGCGATGTTCGCGGAGACCGCATTCACAGTATAAACACTTATGGAAGCTCAGTCGGAAATCACCTTTCAAATGGAGCATTGTTGACAGTGATCTGATTGATTCCTGGCTTGAGTGTGAGTGGTAAATAAGGCTTTGTGTGTGTAGCCAGGTTTCCATATTCTAAAATCCTCATGAAGAAAATATGTACATTTTCCCACCAACGGTGTTTCCACCAAACGGACTTGTTGCTGATAAAAAAAATCAGTGGGTGACGACGTAGTGACCACAAAATGTACCTTTTTTTCGCTTTAAGTTTTCATGTACCGAATAAAAATCTAAAGTTCAATGTGTTTTCATTGCATTTTCAACTCTACAAATAGTTCTGTCATCAAAACTATTGCGTCAAGGCGCCACAGGCTGACATTACCTTTCAATTACCTTTTCAATGTTGAGATTTGTTGGTATTTTGGAAAATTTTTCCAAAACTTGACAAATATATATTTTCTTTAATTTATGCTACTACCGTCCATGAAAAATGAATTTTAACCATTTAAAAATTGACATACAGTCATTGGCCAGTTTGAGGTACACCCCCCCCACTCCCCCGTTCATGAACATGGAATGGTTCGCTCCGACAGACAGGGAGTCACATGACTTGCTATATAAAGCACAGACAGACGGCCATCGAGGGATTCAGTTACTGAGCGTGGCGTGATCGTCGGGCGCCAGGCGTTTCGGATCCAGTACCTCCAGAAACGGCCGCCTCCTGGGCTTTTCACGCAAGGACAGCGTCTAGGGTTTACCGAGAATGGTGCGACAAACAAAAACCATCCAGTCAGCGGCCCACAGTCCTGTGGGAGAAAACAGCATTGTTGACGAGAGAGGTCGAAGGAGAATGGCAAGAATCGTCCCAAGATAACAGGCGGAGCCACAAACAGTCGGGTTCCACTCCGATCAGCTAAAAACAAGTGTTGCAAGCGATCACCAACACTGGACAACTCTGATGGCAGAGTCAGGATTTGGCGTAAGCATTATGGGTCCATGGACCTGGTGTCAACGGTACAGGCTGGTGGTGTAATGGTGAGGGGAATGTTTTCCACACGTTAGGTCTCTTGATACACTGTGGCGTTCAATCGTTGCTCAGCAGGTATCTGAACAGTGTTGCTGACCAATAGAGTATCTTTGGGATGAGATGGAACGGGCTGTTGGCAGCGTGATGAATGTACCACCGTTCAATCTGCAGCACCTGTGTGATGCCGTTGCGTCAGCATGGAACAACATCCCTGTGGAATGTTTCCCGAACACC
The DNA here is from genome assembly GCF_020615455.1 of Coregonus clupeaformis. NCBI lineage: Eukaryota > Metazoa > Chordata > Actinopteri > Salmoniformes > Salmonidae > Coregonus > Coregonus clupeaformis. Next base: position 149,610 of record NW_025534251.1, read on the forward strand.
TTGTAGAATCAATGGCCCGAAGAATTCAGGTTGTTCTGGAGGCAAAGGGGGGGGTCCGACCCGGTACCTAATAAACTGCCTCTGGAAGCAACGTCAGCACAATAACTGTTCGTCGGTAGCTTCATGAAATGGGTTTGGCCGAGCAGCTGCACACAAGCCTAAGATCACCATGCGCAATGCCAAGCGTCAGCTGGAGTGGTGTAAAGCTCGCCGCCATTGGATTCAGTGGAAACGCGTTCTCTGGAGTGATGAATTACACTTCACCATCTGGCAGTCTGATGGACGAATCTGTGTTTTGCGGATGCCAGGAGAACGCTACCTGCCCGAATGCATAGTGCCAACTGTAAAGTTTGGTGGAGGAGGAATACTGGTCTGGGGCTGTTTTTCATGGTTCGGGCTAGGCCCCTTAGTTCCAGTGAAGGGAAATCTTAATGCTACAGCATACAATGACATTCTAGAGTATTCTGTTCTTCCAACTTTGTGGCAACAGTTTGGTGAAGGCCCTTTCCTGTTTCAGCATGACAATGCCCCTGTGCACACAGCGAGGTCCATACAGAAATGGTTTGTCGAGATCGGTGTGGAAGAACTTGACTGGCCTGCACAGAGCCCTGACCTCAACCCCCATCGAACACCTTTGGGATGAATTGGAACGCCGACTGCAAGCCAGGCCTAATCGCCCAACATCAGTGTCCGACCTCACTAATGCTATTGTGGCTGAATGGAAGCAAGTCCCCGCAGCAATGTTCCAACATCTAGTGGAAAGCCTTCCCAGAAGAGTGGAGGCTGTTATAGCAGCAAAGGGGGACCAACTCCATATTAATGCCCAGGATTTAGGAATGAGATGTTGGACGAGCAGGTGTCCACATACTGTTGGTCATGTAGTGTATATTCTCCAGACTTGCTAAGAGGGAATTGTTGTAAAAATGTTTTATTCTAGATACACACGATGTTATCCACAATCTTGTTCTGGACAAATCCGGTCCTGGAGTGTTTTTTTTTAACAAAATGAAATCAAAATATTTAGGCTGACTTCATCCATTGTCCAGAAAAATGTATTTAGCAATATTCAAATATTTAATGACATCACCTGATTTGCATATTTTTTTAAATATATAAAATATTTCTGATTTTGTTCAAAAACAAAAAAGTATTATTTGTGTCTACATTCAGTTGGTAAAAGTTGATTTGTGACATGATTTAAGGGGAACAAATGGTGCTTGGCCTTTAAATAGCAAATGTGCCAACTCTGGTCTTGCGCTATAGCCAACAGCTGGCAGATACATGCTGGATACGCTCTAATCCATAATAATCCCGTACGCTAGTCTACATGATGAGATTATTATGGATTAGAGCGAATAATATTTTAATTTGTCAAACGGCAGTCCAGCATCGATCATCACGGCACCAGAATAATACCCTGGATATTTATTGGAAAGGAGCATCAAGCTGTGGTCTCCGAGTGGTGCAGTGGTCTAAGGCGCTGCATCGCAGTGCTAGCTGTGCCACTAGAGATCCTGGTTCGAATCCAGGCTCTGTCGTAGCCGGCCGAGACCGGGAGACCCATGGGGCGGCGCGCAATTGGCCCAGCGTCGTCCAGGGTAGGGAGGGAATGGCCGGCAGGGGATGTAGCTCAGTTGTGGGTTCGATTCCCATGGGGGGCCAGTATGAAAAATATAAATAATGTATGCACTCACTAACTGTAAGTCAATGACTAAAATGTAAATGTAAGCTCTCATCACCGTGGCATTTTCACCATCCTGTGAAGCTCATCATAACTTATTTTCATCTGTAGCCTAAATAAACTGCATTGTTTCCCCAAGTCGTACCTGGGAGGACCACACAACATATCGTCGGGTGACTCCAAATGTACTTCAATATGATGGTTATTATACACACATTAGTGTGTGTTATGTGTTCTCCATCATAAAGAGAGAGGTGTGAGGTTGTGTGTTGTGTGTGTGTGTGTGTGTGTGTGTGTGTGTGTGTGTGTGTGTAGGTGTTCTCCATCATAAAGAGAGAGGTGTGTGTGTGTAGGTGTTCTCCATCATAAAGAGAGAGGTGTGTGTGTTTGTGTGTGTGTGTGTATGTAGGTGTTCTCCATCATAAAGCGAGAGAAGCATCGCCAGACGTTTGGCCTGGAGCTGATAGCGTCAGAGAACTTCACCTCTAGAGCCGTTCTGGAAGCCCTGGGGTCCTGCATGAACAATAAGTACTCTGAGGGGTACCCTGGACAGAGGTAGGGTTTTATTACCCGCTATCTCAACAGGGAGTCACATTGAGTTACAACGCTTTACAAGAGAGCCCTGTATACGTTTACAAAAAAAAACAAAAACAATACATACAGGACCAGTCAAAAGTTTGGACACACCTACTCATTCCAGGGTTTTCTACAGTGTAGAATAATAGTGAAGACATCAAAACTATGAAATAACACATATGGAATCATGTAGCAACCAAGAAAGTGTTAAACAAATCTAAATATATTTTATATTTTAGATTCTTCAAAGTAGCCACCCCTTTGCCTTGATGACAGCTTTGCACACTCTTGGCATTCTCTCAACCAGTTTCGTGAGGAATGCTTTTCCAACAGTCTTGAAGGAGTTCCCACATATGCTGAGCACTTGTTTGCTTTTCTCAATGATGTGAGATAAACTTCCGTTTGATAACGGAGCGCGAGGCATGCGTCCGAAATCGCTAAGCAGCTAACTCGAATACTCAGAGGAATACTGGTGTGTACTGTGGAATACTCAGAGGAATACTGGTGTGTACTGTGGAATACTCAGAGGAATACTGGTGTGTACTGTGGAATACTCAGAGGAATACTGGTGTGTACTGTGGAATACTGGTGTGTACTGTGGAATACTCAGAGGAATACTGGTGTGTACTGTGGAATACTCAGAGGAATACTGGTGTGTACTGTGGAATACTGGTGTGTACTGTGGAATACTCAGAGGAATACTGGTGTGTACTGTGGAATACTCAGAGGAATACTGGCGTGTACTGTGGAATACTCAGAGGTATACTGGTGTGTACTGTGGAATACTCAGAGACACACATGGATACATACATGCATACATATATACAGTTGAAGTCTATATAGGTATACCAACACAGACACACACACATATATATATATACAGTGGGGCAAAAAATATTTAGTCAGCCACCAATTGTGCAAGTTCTCCAACTTAAAAAAGATGAGAGAGGCCTGTAATTTTCATCATAGGTACACGTCAACTATGACAGACAAAATGAGAAAAAATAATCCAGAAAATCACATTGTAGGATTTTTAATGAATTTATTTGCAAATTATGGTGGAAAATAAGTATTTGGTCAATAACAAAAGTTTCTCAATACTTTGTTATATACCCTTTGATGGCAATGACACCGGTCAAACGTTTTCTGTAAGTCTTCACAAGGTTTTCACACACTGTTGCTGGTATTTTGGCCCATTCCTCCATGCAGATCTCCTCTAGAGCAGTGATGTTTTGGGGCTGTCGCTGGGCAACACAGACTTTCAACTCCTCCAAAGATTTTCTATGGGGTTGAGATCTGGAGACTGGCTAGGCCACTCCAGGACCTTGAAATGCTTCTTACGAAGCCACTCCTTCGTTGCCCGGCCGGTGTGTTTGGGATCATTGTCATGCTGAAAGACCCTGCCACATTTCATCTTCAATGCCCTTGCTGATGGAAGGAGGTTTTCACTCAAAATCTCACGATACATGGCCCCATTCATTCTTTCCTTTACACGGATCAGTCGTCCTGGTCCCTTTGCAGAAAAACAGCCCCAAAGCATGATGTTTCTACCCCCATGCTTCACAGTAGGTATGGTGTTCTTTGGATGCAACTCAGCATTCTTTGTCCTCCAAACACGACGAGTTGAGTTTTTACCAAAAAGTTCTATTTTGGTTTCATCTGACCATATGACATTCTCCCAATCCTCTTCTGGATCATCCAAATGCACTCTAGCAAACTTCAGACGGGCCTGGACATGTACTGGCTTAAGCAGGGGGACACTTCTGGCACTGCAGGATTTTAGTCCCTGGCGGCGTAGTGTGTTACTGATGGTAGGCTTTGTTACTTTGGTCCCAGCTCTCTGCAGGTCATTCACTAGGTCCCCCGTGTGGTTCTGGGATTTTTGCTCACCGCTCTTGTGATCATTTTGACCCCACGGGGTGAGATCTTGCGTGGAGCCCCAGATCGAGGGAGATTATCAGTGGTCTTGTATGTCTTCCATTTCCTAATAATTGCTCCCACAGTTGATTTCTTCAAACCAAGCTGCTTACATATTGCAGATTCAGTCTTCCCAGCCTGGTGCAGGTCTACAATTTTGTTTCTGGTGTCCTTTGACAGCTCTTTGGTCTTGGCCATAGTGGAGTTTGGAGTGTGACTGTTTGAGGTTGTGGACAGGTGTCTTTTATGCTGATAACAAGTTCAAACAGGTGCCATTAATACAGGTAACGAGTGGAGGACAGAGGAGCCTCTTAAAGAAGAAGTTACAGGTCTGTGAGAGCCAGAAATCTTGCTTGTTTGTAGGTGACCAAATACTTATTTTCCACCATAATTTGCAAAAAAATTCATAAAAAATCCTACAATGTAATTTTCTGGAATTTTTTTTCTCAATTTGTCTGTCATAGTTGACGTGTACCTATGATGAAAATTACAGGCCTCTCTCATCTTTTTAAGTGGGAGAACTTGCACAATTGGTGGCTGACTAAATACTTTTTTCCCCCACTGTATATATACATAAACTCAGTAAAAAAAGAAACGTCCCTTTTTCAGGACCCTGTCTTTCAAAGATAATTTGGAAAATTCAAAATAACTTCACAGATCTTCATTGTAAAGGGTTTAAACACTGTTTCCCATGCTTGTTCAATGAACCATAAACAATTTAATGAACATGCACCTAAGACACTAACAGCTTACAGACGGTAGGCAATTAAGGTCACAGTTATGAAAACTTAGGACACTAAAGAGGCCTTTCTACTGACTCTGAAAAACACCAAAAGAAAGATGCCCAGGGTCCCTGCTCATCTGCGTGAACGTGCCTTAGGCATGCTGCAAGGAGGCATGAGGACTGCAGATGTGGCCAGGGCAATAAATTGCAATGTCCGTACTGTGAGACGCCTAAGACAGCGCTACAGGGAGACAGGACGGACAGCTGATCGTCCTCGCAGTGGCAGACCACGTGTAGCAACACCTGCACAGGATCGGTACATCCGAACATCACACCTGCGGGACAGGTACAGGATGGCAACAACAACTGCCCGAGCTACACCAGAACGCACAATCCCTCCATCAGTGCTCAGACTTTCCGCAATAGGCTGAGAGAGGCTGGACTGAGGGCTTATAGGCCTGTTGTAAGGCAGGTCCTCACCAGACATCACCAG